>NW_016829908.1:1070955-1108418 GCF_001698545.2 Rhinopithecus bieti
GCTGGGATGCAGAGCACAAAGTCCCTAGGCTAAACACAGAGCGAGGACACTGGGCCTGGCCTATGAAACCATATTTTTCTCCTAGGACTCCCAGCCTGTGATGGGAGGTGCTTCCATGAAGAACTCTGACATGTCCTGAAGACGCTTTCCCCATTGCCTTGGTAAGGCTCCTGGTTACTTATGCAAATATCTGAGCTGGCTTGAATTTCTCCTCAGAAAATGAGATTTTCCATTCTATTGCATTGTCAGGCTGCAAATTTTCTGAACTTTTATGCTGTTTCCCTTTTCAAACTGAATGCCTTTAACAGTACCCAAGCCACCTCTTTAATGCTTTGCTGCTTAGAAATTTCTTCTACCAGATATCTTAAGTCATCTCTCTCAAGTTCAAAGTTCCACAAATCTCTAGGGCAGGGGCAAAATGTTGCCAGTGTCTTTGCTAAAACATAACAAGAGTCACCCTTGTTCCAGTTCCCAACAAGTTCCTCATCTCCATCTGAGACCACTTCAGCTTGGACTTTATTGTCCATATCACTATCAGAATTTTGGGCAAAGCCATTCAACAAGTCTCTAGGAAGTTCCAAAGTTTTTCACATTTTCCTGTCTTCTGCTGATCCCCCCAAACTGTTCTAACCCCTGCCTCTTTCCCAGTTCCAGTCACTTCCACATTTTTGGGTATCTACAGCAGCACCCCACTCTCCTGGTACCAATTTACTGTATTAGTCCATTTTCATGCTGATGATAAAGACGTACCTGAGACTGGGAAATTTACAAAAGGAAGAGGTTTAATGGACTTACAGTTCCACGTAGCTGGGGAGGCCTCACAGGCATTGCAGAAAGTGAAAAGCACATGTCACATGGTGGCAGGCAAGAGAAGAGAGCTTGTGCGGGGAAACTCTCATTTTTAAAACCATCAGATCTCATGCGACCCATTCACTATCATGAGAACAGCACAGGGAAGACCTGCCCTCATGATTCAATTATCTCCCACTGAGTCCCTCCCACAACATGTGGGAATTCAAGATGAGATTTGGGTTGGGATATAGCTACACCATATCAATCAGGTCACATCATTCTCCCTTTCAAAGCCTTCCAATTATTTCCCAATGCATTTTGAGTAAAATCCAAATGGTACATTTAAGGTCCCAAATGATCTAGCTCCTACCTGACTCTCCCACCTTTCTTTCACTCTTTTCTTGATTACTCTACTTCAGTCATTCTTGCTCTGTTTCAAATGAGCCAAGTTTGTTTCCACTTTGGATCTTCGCACTTACTCTTCTCTCTTCCTGGAACATCCTTCCTTTGGATCATGTCATGGTTTGTTTCCTCACTGCCTCCGAAATTATGCTTAAATTGAACCTCCTGTGTGAGGCCTTTCTGATGCACTCCATCCTAAGCAGGTTCTCACACACCATATATTGTTACCCTTATCCTTCATCCTGCCTTGTTCTTCTTCATAGCACATATTACTTCCTGAATTTACACTATGTATTTCTTATTTACTTATTATGTGCTCCCCCACTAGAACATCAGTGCCTTGAGAACAGGAGTGCCATCTTATGTTATTGCTGCATCTCCAGGCCCTAGGATAAAAGCTACATAAAGATTTATTCATTGTGAGATGATATTTGGATATAGTTTTCTCATTGTTTGGTCTAATTACCTACTAATTAATTAAAATGAGAAAATATCTCTACTTTTGCAAAATAGAGTTGTCAAAAGACAAAATTTCAAGAAATTGAGTTTAAAGACCTAATTGGCTTTTATTAGTGATTTCATGAATTGGCCAGCATTCCATCTATAAAAATAGACAGATGCTCTGCTGGGCATAACAGAGCAGTCAGTTTTTATAAGGTAGCTTGAACAGGAACAAGGAAAGAGCATAATACAAAAAAAGTGAATTGATTATCATTGAGTTAGTTAGGTTTCTTTCCTAATAAGGGTTAAAGCAGAGGGGACTTCCTTATCATGCTGGCTCAGGTTGACTGGGCCGTTTTTGACCAGCTACTGGAAATCTCCTGTTTTAGGAAAAACTGGTCAGTTTAGGGATTTTCCTGCTTCACTTTGATTATGTATCTTTGGTCTGTTGGGGTCTAGTGGAGGAACTGAGTCCAAAACAATGACCTCCTATAAATTTTATTTAGCAAAGTTTTGTTGTATTTTACATTCTCAACTGCTAAACGGTATTAGAAAACATCTTGAAGAGCAAACCTATTTAGCCTAAGAAATAAATACATGAATCGTTTTTTTGTTTCCTGTAAGGAATGCTAATGTCAAGTACAACTTCCATGAACTTCTTGTTTGGCTCTTTGCCCTTCAAATGAAAGGATATAGGGAATTTTCTACTTTTTCGGTTCACATTGTACTTCTTGTTTTCATAAATGCTGAATTCATTCTGCAATCTGCCCATGAAGCATTAATATGTTAACTGCCTAATCATGGATTTGCCACAAGACTTCCAGGTTTAATTAAATAGGACTTATCGGCCGGGCGCGGTGGCTCAAGCCTGTAATCCCAGCACTTTGGGAGGCCGAGACGGGCGGATCACGAGGTCAGGAGATCGAGACCATCCTGGCTAACCCGGTGAAACCCCGTCTCTACTAAAAAAAATGCAAAAAACTAGCCGGGCGAGGTGGTGGGTGCCTGTAGTCCCAGCTACTCGGGAGGCTGAGGCAGGAGAATGGCGTAAACCCGGGAGGCGGAGCTTGCAGTGAGCTGAGATCCGGCCACTGCACTCCAGCCTGGGCGACACAGCGAGACTCCGTCTCAAAAAAAAAAAAAAAAAAAAAAAAGGACTTATCCTGTCTACTCAACATGGAAGCGTTACTTAAGAATCTGTAATCAACTTATCTAAATCTGAATTATTATAAGGCCCCTTCTTAGGGGACATATTTGACTTCATTTACATAGTTTTGGATTTAGCTTATCATTTAAAAATGATCTGAAGATGTGAATTGCTTTTTATTGATGTACTTGAGAATATACATATCAGCATTAATTAACATTAGGAAGGGAAGCACTAGATTACAACTCACATTAGAAAGACAAGCACACTATTGTATCAGATACTTTTCTAAATATAAGCTCCTAATTCATTGTAACTTTGATGGCAATATATTTTTCTGAGTAAACTATAACAAAAGTATGGAGGATAGTATTTTTCTCCATGCAGGTAATTGAACTTAGAAACTCTCACTCCAAGATGTCTCAGTGGGCATACAGGTGAAACTTATGTGGTTTATTCCAAGAGAGAATAAGATTTCAAATTTCAAATAATAGTTTCTATGTGTTGAAAACACACTGACTTTAGAGTTAGAAAGCTCTTAGATCAGATTCTAATTTCACCTTTTTCTCTCTGTCATTGATATTTTGTCTATATCTAACATATTAACTCTATTGACAGTTTTGAAATATAAATGTTTATTTTTCTGATGATAAAAGTAATTGTGATGGCTAACACTGAGTGTCAACTTGATTGGGTTGAAAGATACAAAGTATTGATCCTGAATGTGTCCCTGAACGTGTTGCCAAAGGAGATTAACATTTGAGTCAGGGGGCTGGGAAAGGCAGACCCACCCTTAATCTTGGTTGGCACAATCCACTCAGCTGCCAGCTCGGCTAGAATATAAGCAGGCAGAAAAATGTGAAAAGAGAGACTGGCCTAGCCACCCAGCCTACATCTTTCTCCCATGCTGGATGCTTCCTGTCCTTGAACACTGGACTCCATGTTCTTCAGTTTTGGAACCTGGACTGGCTCTCCTTGCTTCTCAACTTGCAGCCGGCCTACTGTGGGACCTTGTGATTGTGTAAGTTAATACTTAATAATACTTTACTTAATAATGTTTAATAAACTCCCATATATATCCATAACTAATGGACTATATATATCATAACTAATGGAATATATATATATTCCATTAGTTCTGTCCCTCTAAAGAACCCTGACTAATATAGTGGCCATTATAGAAAAATTTGGAAAAAACAACAAAGGGCAAACATAGTATTGAGTCTTCAACTCTCAAAAAACTAAAATGAGCCACTGTTATTGCTTATTTATCAATCCATACATCCTTATGTTGTTAAAATACACTAATATCTTAAACTTTCACTATGCATTATATCATATTTCCCTGACATATGTTGGTAATAAGAAGTTCCATAAACATTTTTAGGACCACATAATTCTTCATGGCATATATATGCCATAACATAGCTGCATTGTCCCCTAATATTTGACTGTTTGGCTCTAAATTTTAGATAGTCTAAATAATATTGAAAAAAGTATTTTTGGCCGGACGCGGTGGCTCAAGCCTGTAATCCCAGCACTTTGGGAGGCCGAGACGGGCGGATCACGAGGTCAGGAGATCGAGACCATCCTGGCGAACACGGTGAAACCCCGTCTCTACTAAAATACAAAAAAACTAGCCAGGCGAGGTGGCGGGCGCCTGTAGTCCCAGCTACTCGGGAGGCTGAGGCAGGAGAATGGCGTGAACCCGGGAGGCGGAGCTTGCAGTGAGCTGAGATCCGGCCACTGCACTCCAGCCCAGGCGAAAGAGCGAGACCCCCCCTAAAAAAAAAAAAAAAAAAAGAAAAGAAAAAAGTATTTTTAGGAACAGATTTTATCAATAGTTTTGATTATTTACTTAGAAGATATTAATAAATTAAAATACTGAAAGAGAGCATCTTGTTACATACTGCTAAACTACATTTCAAATCGGTCCTACTAAATTATACTCCTAACAAGATTGGACGAGAGGGCTTATCTCAACACATTGTCATCAGGACTATCACAAAAATAGTTTTGCAAATATACTGGATAGCAGGGATGTTGTGTTACTTTATTTTGATATGTATTTATAACATAAAGATATTTTTATTTTACTTAGTTTTCTGTTTAAAATAATATTGGTCTTTTGCTCATTTAGCTATTAGAACCCCTTTTCTTATAATATTGTAAGAGTTCAGAGTTCTTTTGTCCGGCAGGCGCGGTGGCTCAAGCCAGTAATTCCCAGCACTTTGGGAGGCCGAGACGGGCGGATCACGAGGTCAAAGGAGATCGAGAACATCCTGGCTAACAATGGTGAAACCCGTCTCTATCTAAAAAATACAAATAACTAGCGGGTGAGGTGGCGGGCGGCCTGTATGTCCCGAGCTACTCGGAGGCTGAGGCAGGAGAATGGCGTAAACCCCGGGAGTGGAGCTTTGCAGTGAGCTGAGATCTGGCCACTGCACTCAGCCTGGGCGACAGAGCGAGATTCCGTCTCAAAAAAAAAAAAAAAAAAAAAAAGTTCTTTTGTCAAGAATTTTAACCCATTTCATTTTTTTCCTCAAATACATATCCCAACAAATTGTAGAATGTGTACTGTGTTAATCACTTACCAAAACAGAACATTACTTATCAATGAGTGTAGCTGTAAACGGAAGAATAAAGTTAGTCTTTTTACCTTCCTCAAATAAAAAATTCTTAACTAAGAGTCTAACTGAATTATTATACACCAAATTAATTTTTAATTGCATAGAAAGGCACCGCCTTTAAGTGAGATGTTGCTCTTCACTGGGTCCCTTTCTTTTCCCCACAGGTATTGCCGGCTTAAAAATCATGAGATCTATAAATTTGGAATGGATAGCTTTATTTCTAACAAAGGATTGGAGCCTGCAGTGTAGCCTCTAGTAGAAAATGAAAGCAGGCACTTCCAAGGAGAAAGGGTGAGACAAATATTTATGCTGAATGGGTTGTCTAAGCATATATACTCAACAGGTAATGGGAGAAACTATGAATATTCATGAAGGGGATCCTGTGTGATAGTAAGCAAACATGCATGTTGTATATATCTCATGTTCACTTTGAAGTGCAGACTTAACATTTAAATGTGTTAAAATTAGGCTATGTCAAAGATGAAACGAAAGACATAGGTTTCCTATGCACAGCTCCACGGATTGGCCAGAACCGTTCTGTGGTTGGGGGTCTCTTATCAGGAAGAAATGCTAGTCAGTTGTGTTAAAACCACAAAAAGGGAGGAGAATATGGCGGCAGCATCAGGCAGTTGGTTGGAATCAGCATTAAGGAAAGTCTTTTGAAAGGGTTGGTTTCCGTTTAATGCTGAGGAAAGAAAGTCTAATAGTGGTTAAAGAGGGAGAGGATATAACAATGGAGATTTGTCTGACCTGCTGGGAACTCTGTTTTTAAGGTTTCTCTATGGCCCCTTAGCCAAGAAGGAGTCCATTCAGTTTGGGGCTTAGAGTTTTGTTTTTATTTCCCAGCTGAAGGAGCTCAATTTTGAAAGAGTTTGAGAATTAAAGGGATTTGAGAATAAAGGAAAGCAATGAACTTTGTACTGTAAAATAATGTAAATTACTAACTCCAAAGTGAAAAATACACTTTGCAAATTTTGAGACAGTTAAGACTATCCTATTTCTTCTGGATGATTCACACTGTACAGTTTCTGTGAATCGTATTTTACTTAGAATGCATGTGTATGCCTGTGTCTGTGTGTGTGTGTGTGTGTGTGTGTGTGTGTGTTTGGCTAAATACTTAATGTGAAACTCTCCCTATTAGTCTGTAATCAACTTTTCTAAACCTAAATCATGATATGACCCTTTATTAATGAGAATTCATACAAATAAACAGACATCCTTGATTTACATTGGTAAGGAAAATCTTGAAAGGGCTAAATTTGGAGTGCCCAGCTACTCCCTCTCCACCTGGCTTGTTGTGTGGGACTTTGCGTGTTAACAACTATCCCTGATTGTCCTGCTATGGCTTCCCAGAAAGCATTACCCTAAGATGAATAACTAAATTGTGTGACTATGACGTTTTCCTCATTTTAAAAAATGAGAATTCCATGGTGGAGGATAGAAGAAAGTATTTTTAAGGGAGATAAAATATGAAGTTAAGGGGAGCAGGTTAGGAACTGAGTCTTGCAGGTGAACAGAGTTCCTCTGAAGGTTTTGACTACCTGGTTGCTGTTTCCCCTAAACCTTAGGAAAAGTTGTATTTAGCATTATAGTATCACCACTTCAATACCATCTACAACCTTTGTGGTAGTGCTGTGGAGGACAAGGAGACAGGGTAAGAGGGACATGTAGCCTACTCCACATGAATGCCTGTGTGGCTCGTGTATGGAGGGTAACGAGCATCCTGTTGAAGGTTATCTAAGGGCGCCAGAGTGTGACCAGCAGTCACATGAATGTGCTCCAAGGAGGAGCACAAGACATTAAGATACTCTGCTGACTAGATGTTTCTCTAAAAAAACCTTCATTAAGGAAAATCTCTTCTTCCTCTACATATGCTGGTGAGAGGTCAGCCTTTAGAGATGGGACAGGGGTGTGGGGCTAGTAGAGTGACTTGAGATATGCATGTTTATACCTGCATAGAACTGTTGACAGTTCTGGTATGGTAGATCCTCTGCATCACTCAGATTTGTTTTTTCAGTAAACATTTATTCATTTGGCAATTTAGAAGTATATTATTCCTGTAATCCCAGCACTTTGGGAGACCAAGGCAGACAGATCACTTCAGGTCAGGAGTTTGAGACCAGCCTCGCCAACATGGTGAAACCCTATGTCTACTACAAATACAAAAATTAGCCGGGCATGGTGGTACGTGCCTGTAATCCCAGTGACTCGGGAGAATCGCTTGAACCCAGGAGGCACAGGTTGATCCAAGATCATGCCACTGCACTCCAGCCTGGGTGACAGAGCAAGATTCTGTTTCCAAAAAATAAAAAATAAAAATAAAAATAAGATACATAGAAGTATATTGTAAAGTAAATCATGTATTTATTCTAGCTTGTTGTCTTCTTTTGAAACTTGCTTTATAACTACAACAGTCTTCTATATGGTTTTTGTGTGTGATTTCTTGTATTACATTTAAGTTTTCCATATGCACTGATCAAAATTTTAGTTCATATTTATGGTTATGTGGCTTGCTCGGTGCCCGATGGAGAGTAAAACACCCAGTAAAGTACCATCTGGAATCTGTCAAAAGATGCATTTAAATGTCATATTAGCAATGCAGGATAAAATAAGAAAGATTTTAAGGAGTGGACATTTGTGACTATAATTAATGGGTTTTTGTTGTACTCCAGTGACCTTATGGTCCCAAAGTGCAGTGAGGGGCCAGTGCTCCCCAATGGAAGATATGTTAAGGGCAATCTCAGAAAGTTCTTTGTCACACAAATTGGACTTTCCCTTAAGAAAAGTCCTCTAAGTTGCAGAAGCTGAACTTAGAAAACTGAAACTCTGGGTACCCAAATCTACTGTCAATTGCTTCTTAGTTGCCTGCAAACTCAAAAGGTTTGTTATTGGGAATAGAAATCAAGGTAAAAGAGGCAGCGGAACTCAGAAGTTAGCTTAGATGATGAGAAAACAACTTTTAGAAGAAAACTTTGTTCTAACTACACATTCTGCAGAGGGTCCTCCTGTTTCTCCAACCATATGCCTCTTTGCAAAATTTATGAGACTGCCCAGATCTGAGGACAAACATTTTCCTGCTACCTGATAACTCTTCCTACCCTGTTCCTCTTGCCTCTTATTTTCCTTTCTTATGGCTTCCTTTCTATTTTTGTTTCTTTTTGTTTTCATTTTGCTGTTACTGTTTTTTATGTTGCTATTCCTTTTCCTTTCCCCTCCCACAATGTCTTTCTACACCATAACTAGCAGTGTTCCTCCCTTTCTGATACTCTCTTCTTTCCTGTTTTTATTCTGGTTCTTACCCATTGAGTTTTAATGTAAATTTCCTCCTCTAATGTTCAAATTTTATTGTCAGTGTTTATATTGTTGAGCCATCACTAAAATCAAATCTTTCTGGTTATTTTTGGACTGTAGGTTTGGCTGTCAGGCACTTTTTGCCATCAAATGAAAGTATTTCTAGTCATCTGTTAACTAGAAAGCAATCTTAGGACCCGCTACTATAAGTAGGGCTGTAATTTCTTGCATTCATTATCGGAAAGATTTGACGTTTATTTAGAACTTCTATTAAAGCTTCAGGTTTTTGATAAATAGGTCTATTTCTCTTTCCCATGGGAACTGATAGTCCTAGTAGATAATTAGTTTTATTCTGCTTGATAATATACAAAGTAGAATCATATTTGATATTCATAGAATAGATACAATTTGTACCTAAACGTACAGAACAAGACTTTACTAATTAATCAAAATAGTAATTGGTCAAAAGAGTAAAGGTTTTCTTGAATGATATCATTATTTGACCAGTTTTCCCTTGCAAGCTACTCCAGTTTATGTGTGCATATATCTCTAAATCAAAGTCAACCCAATTCCTCTCCTCTTTTCTTTGCCTACTTTAAGTGCTTCCATAGGTTGTCTGTAATAGATTTCTGCTCCTTGTCACATGAGCTCCTTTTACCCTAAAGTATCAATGACAGGCATTATAAAGAAGGAGTCCCTCTATTATTATCATCAATACTCTCTTCCTCAATACAATTTTGGTCTTATTTTATTCATAAAAGCCAAATAAAATTCTATCTCCTTGCTCCTTGTTTTAAAACCCATCTTATGACCTTGATGTAACCAAAAAGTCCCAAAGAATATCACTCTGAGAAACCCCTTGGTAGTATAATATTGAGATGCCAATCTAAGTTTTATTTTACCCTTATTTTCTTCTTTCCCTTCCCTCTATTCAGTCTGATAAGACTCCAGACTTCTTTGCCCCAGCGGAAGTTTATGACTGACCATTTCTTTCCAACTTCTTAAACCAGATCTCACACCAGACACCTCAGAGATAAATTAGGTACACAGATATGTTTTACTAGGTTCTTGTTGATTTTTTAAAAAACTTGAACCAACGTTTAATAATTTGGCACATTTCACATAGATATCTGGATTTCTGACTTCTCTTGAAAATTAGAAGACGTAGCCACACTGGGCTGCTGTTTTCACCTGGGAACAAGAAGCCAGAGCTGAGTAGAGGCAGCAGCCTTAGGGGGATTTCACGTTCTCCAGTTCTCTTCGTTTCCACCACCATCCTTTCCTTCACTCACTTATGTTATTTGCCTTGGCCCTGTGGGAACTGCTTGAACCCTGATTTAAACCCACTGAGGAGATACACTAGGTGCCTCAGAGGGAGACACCTTAAGAAAAGATAGTTTACATTCGCAGGCAGACTGTTTTGAAGAAGCATCATGTATTCAGTAAATATTCAACAAACAATCACCTACCATGTGCCCAGTACACTTTTTGGTGCTGGAGATAAAAACAATACACAAGACGGAAACTTTTCCTGCTCTTATGGAGTTTATATTCTAATAGAGGTGTCAATAAACAAGTGAACCCATGAAAAATAAAATTGCAAGATAATATATGACATCCTGTGTACAATAGGATGTAGAATATTCTACATATGATGTCATACACTTACCACTATGGTAGAGACAGGAATATTAACATAAATCATATATTAAGGGAAGGCATCTAAGTGATGTTAAACTGGGAGCCGAATATAACATTTGAGGTAGCACAAGCTTTGTGAAGAGCTTAGAAGAAATATATACTAAACAGAGGAGACAGTATTATACAAAAACCTTGAAGTAGGCCTGAGTTTGATGTCTTTGAGGCATTTAAGGCTAGTGTGAGAGGTGCTTAGAGAACAAGGGGTGAGATATGGGAGAGAAGTTGGGGAGTTGGGTGGGCTCCAGGTCTTGTAAAGTTTTGGGGTCCACAGTGAGCAGGTTGGATCTGATTCTAACTAGATTGGAAGATTATTAGAAACTGTTAAGTATGTGAGCAGCATAATCTGACTTTTTTTTTTTTTAGATGGAGTCTCACTTGGTCACCATGCTGGAGTGCAGTGGCATGATCTCAGCTCACTGCAACCTCCGCCTCCCGGGTTCAAGTGATTCTCTTGCCTCAGCTTCCTGAGTAGCTGGGATTACAGGCATGTGCCACCACGTCCAACTAATTTTTGTGTTTTTAGTAGAGATGGGGTTTCACAATGTTGGTCAGGGTGATCTTGATCTGTTGACCTTGTGATTCGCCCACCTCAGCCTCCCAAAGTGCTGGGATTACAGGTGTGAGCCACCACCGCCCTCAGCCAATCTGATTTCTTTTAAGGAATAATGTCTTACAGTGTGCAGCTACTATTAATTTTTAAATCTTTTTTCAATTGTGAAATATAACACATATGGGAAAAATATATAAAACACATATGAAGAGTTTAGTAAATAATCATAAAGCCTTTCCCATCTAATTGAGAAATGGAACACTGTCAACTCCCAGAAGCACTCCTAGTTTGTGTTCCTTCCGGACCACAGCAGCCTCTTCCCACAAGAGTAACCACCATCCTAACATTAAGAGTATTCAATTACCTGATTTTTTAATAGTTTCACCGCTTAACAATGCATCCCTACACAATATAGTTTACTGTTGTCTATTATTAAATTTTGCCTAAATGTCATTTGATGTCTGCATTAAGATGGTCAATATAAACTTCCTCACAGAATTTATCTTTCCCAATACAAAATGAGAAAAAGCATTTTAAATATAGCATATTTTCCACTTACGACAATCAGAGTGTACCCTACTGAAATACATTTCAAAAAATGACAACCAAGAGAAAGAAAGATAAAATTCTTGAGCAAAATACAAAAGCACAGCAGTTTCTAACCTCACTCCCACCCCAGAAACCTTTCAGTGAGTAGAAAAGTTCTCGGAATACTTACTAACACATCCAAATATGTAGAGACATAAACTGAGTGGGTATCTTTATCTTTTTCCTTTTTGGATTGAGAAATAGTGAAACTATCTGCTGGGGATAAATAAGTAAAATGGGGAAATGAACACTAGGAAACTGTCTTGGCTTGTTCAGGTTGCTATAAAAAAATACCATAAGCTGCGTAGGTTATAAACAACAGAAATTTATTCCTCACAGGTTTGAAGGTTGGGAAGTCCAAGATCAAGGAACTAGCAGATTGTCTGGTGAGGGCCCACTTTCTGGTACATAGGTGGTGCCTTCTACCTGTATTCTCACGTGGTAGAAGAATCAAGGGTCTCTCTGGGTTCTCTTTATAAAGTCAACTAATCCCATTTATAAGGGCTCTGCCCTTAGGATTTACTCACCTCCCTAACGGCTCATCTCCTAATACTATCACCCTGGGGGTTAGGATTTTAACATATGAATTTTTTAAGGGGATACAAACATTCAGACCATAGCAGCAACTAACAGCTGCATGAGGAATTCCCTAGTCCCAGAGGATGAGTGTGAACAGATGTAAGCCAATTGTGTCAATTCCTTTCCCCTAGCCAGTGATATGTTTAAGCATAAACATTTGATATCACTGACCAGTAAGATGCAAAGGAGGAAATTTAAGAAGGAATTCAAGGCCGGGCGCGGTGGCTCAAGCCTGTAATCCCAGCACTTTGGGAGGCCGAGACGGGTGGATCACGAGGTCAGAAGATCGAGACCATCCTGGCTAACACGGTGAAACCCCGTCTCTACTAAAAAATACAAAAAACTAGCCGGGTGAGGTGGCGGGTGCCTGTAGTCCCAGCTACTCGGTCTCTACTAAAAAATACAAAAAAACTAGCCGGGCGAGGTGGCGGGCGAGGTGGCGGGCGCCTGCAGTCCCAGCTACTCGGGAGGCTGAGGCAGGAGAATGGCGTGAACCCGGGAGGCGGAGCTTGCAGTGAGCCGAGATCCGGCCACTGCACTCCAGCCGGGGCGACAGAGCAAGACTCCGTCTCAAGGAAAAAAAAAAAAAAAAAAAGAAGGAATTCATAGAAGAGTCGAGAGTCATAGAGGATGGAGAGATATCCTAGAGATTAGTAAAGCAGAAAGCCCCTACTGTTCTTATGATGGAGGAATGAAGTGAGGAAGTGACATTATCACAGCCTGGAAGCCAAGGCCAACTGACAGAAACTGGAACATGGAGGCCTGGTCCACTGGGAGGCTGCAGAGGAAGCCACTATGGTGAGGCTCACTTGACAAGGTTTTTGGAGCAAAGAAGGAAGGGGAAAATGCCCTGGATTCTCTCTTTTTCCTGCCCTCCAATCTGTGCCAATGCCTTTGAGCTGGAAGCTGGCTGCCAGAGGGCCCTGGAAAGTACACCCTGCATCAATCAGCCTCAATGTGATACAAAATAAAGCAGAGGAAAAGTAAGGACTGACTTTGAAGGTGAACACGTAGAGACTTGGCACAAAGAGGATGAGAAAAAGAAAGAAATCAAGGATGACTCCCACATTTCTGGCTTGTGAACGTGATGAAGTGCCACTTCTGCGATGGGGAACATTGAAGAAGTAGCAGTTGGGGAACCAAACCCAGGATCCTTGTTTTGTACGTGTCAAGTTTGAGTGAAGCTATCAAATGAGTTCAACCACACCGGAAGATTCCCTTGGACTGGAGAGAAAGGGAACAACAGAAGAGAAAATAGAGAGAAGCAGGAGAGAGGGAAAGAAGAGAAGGAGATAGTTCGAGAATTTTATGTGTCCTAGAGGCAAGATGGCCTAAATCCTGACTGCTAGCAGTGCTACAGGGGAGGTGGCAAGCCTCTACGAAGGAAAAAGGGTACGTATTTCACTTAACACCATATTTTATTTTCTAGAAATGAGGCATGGAATCAGGAGAGAGCGGAAGGGACCATGCTGTAAAGGATGGTGAATAGTGTCCTCAGCAATCACTGTAGTGGACCAGTGACCAGGCACCTCTTCTCACACACTCTATAGACACAATAGCACCCGACAAACCTGAGATTATGGTCTTGAGATTATGGGATTTGGAGAGAAGGAAAATAGAAAAGACTAAGGCTAAATTGCCTGCCACCTCAACTGTATGGAGATTCAGAGACAAAAATTTTCTTGCTTTAGGTTTCATCTCCTTTCACCATAAGACAATTTGTGAGATATAAAATCCCCCACAATGCAGTTTCCAGAGATTGATTTATTTAGTTTGACTTAACCTGTTGGTGGAGCTTTAACAAGATAGTCCAGAGGGTCTCTGGTTCTCTGAGTGTAATTCCCTTTGAAATCTCCCCATAGTGGGAAATTCAGAAAGAAACAATCCTTCCTGGTTATCCAGTCTAAGTCAATGAACCAAACACACATGCAGGCGCAAACACCTCCAAAACACACGTATTCCTAGAAATCATGTAACCTAGTTCCATGTATTAAAGATAAAACACTTTTCCTACATGCAGCAGAATCCGTTAAGACCCCTGCCTATAAAACAAACAGCCTCTTTCAGCAAAGTAAAGGTGTGAGCCATATCCACCTGCTCCTCATTTTGTTTACCCTCTGGTTTCTAGGTAGTGCCCCGGGAAAAATCTGAAAAAGAAGTGGTGTTCATTTCAAATCCATCTACCTATTAAAGACCTTACAGAAACTCTGAAGTTTACCAGTTTTGAGCACTTTAGGCCAAGTAATATTTCTAGACAGGGCATATTCATACTCTTCTGTGAGTTGAAGAGAGAGAATATGCATGAGTGAGCCCTGTACATTCAGCACCCTCAGGTGCAGCTTAAGGGGAAAAATTCTGTTCTTCCAGTTTCTTGTGTATAAGTACAATTTCTCTAGCTCTCAAATGGTTCAATGGAAAATAATAATAATAAATTAAACACCATTTGGGGTTCAATCCTCTGATTGGGAAGCTATGGAATGTTAGAAAGCGAAGGATTCCAAAATCTCACAATCTAGATTCCCTGGACCTGTAGTGTAGGCATTCTGACTCCCCAGTCCTCTACCATTTTACTTTTAGTATAAAATTTCTTTTCAACAATGGTAGCTTTGGTAATCCATATTACATAGTAAGGTCTGGTACGAATTTTTATTAGACAACGAAAGAAACTAACCATGTCTTTCATCTTTTTCACTATATAAAAGAGAACTCTTATATATCTGGCTGGGCACCATCTGGCTGGGCACGGTGGCTCACGCCTGTAATCCCAGCACTCTGTGAGGCCAAGGCGGGCAGATCACTTGGAGTCAGGAGTTTGAGACCAGCCTGGCCAACATGATGAAACCCCGTCTCTATCAAAAAAACAGAAAAATGAGCCAGACGTAGTGGCATATACCTGTAATCCCAGCAACTGGAGAGGCTGAGGCAGAAGAATTGCTTGAACCAGGGAGGCAGAGGTTGCAGTGAGCAGAAATCGTGCCACTGCACTCCAGCCTGGGTGACAGAGAGAGATTCTGTCTGAAAAGAAAAAAAAAAAAAAGAAGACAAAAAAGCACAATCTAATCTTCCAATTTTGCTTAACAGGGAGCTCAAGCTGTTATTATGTGCATATATGTGTTGTCCTATTAACATGCTGATGAGTCAGCACAGTATGGGGGCATGTTTTCATTTGCTGAACTGATTAAATGACCTCCAAATCATGCTTGCTACGTAAAACTGTGAGTGCAGGAATCAAGAACCATAAACTTAAAACAAACCATAATAGCTGTGAGGATTGTGATAATGCCTTGTTCCCAAATATTCTGGCTATGTGTGCAGAGAATATAATAAGCTATCTAATTTTAAGGTTTAATTAGGCAAACTGTTGATTCTGAACTGGCTACAGCAGAATGAGTCAACCCATATGTTCTTTGTCACTGGAATATGAGCTTATAAACAGACTTGTCTACAAGGGAGAAAACTCACAGATGACTGATAAATGAATTTTGGCAGTGGCTTATGATCATAATTGGCAATAACTGGGGAAAATATTGACAATGATAAATTTTGAACTCTTGGAAACAGTGACTCTGAGTCTATCTCACACTCCAACTGTGGTTGAACAGCACAGAAAGCCTCCTGGACCAGATAGATTTTAAATTGTACCTTTATGGATGGGAAAAGGATGATAAATGGAAGCAAAATTTTCTAGGAATATGTCCAAAGTAAATGACTGTCGATACATGTGGTTATCTTGGTCTGGCTGTATATTTCTGGTTCTAAGCGGAGATTGTGTGTGTGAGTGTTGATGTCGATGAATATTCATGCACCAGGGAAGGAAAGTATTCTGTTAACCTGGAGCTATAAAACTTATCTATCAAAATCCTACATGAGGACTGTGCCATCTTTCTTGATTTGCTGTGAATCAGGATGCCTTACACAATGCGGAGGGCCTTCTCAGAGGGCTGTGGGTGACAAGAAGACAAACAGCAGTGGTAGCTCAGAGCTTAAATTCCTAAGTCATCAGCGCCAGCACAGAGCTCATTCTACAATTGTTCTGGAGACAAGTAGGAGATGACAGGATGCCCAAAATAGCAAGCCTGCTTACCTAAGTATTTGTCTCAAAATCCTGCTGGAGAACTGCCTGCTTTGTTTCGATGGAACTCTTGGCGAACGTTCAGTTATCAGAAGCACAGGTTATTGTGATGGGACCACTGAGTCTGTCTCTTATGATTGAGCTATCATTTTAGACTGGCAATTTGTATAGTTACACATTAAAGGTGGTGGGGGGGGGGGGGAAAGCCTTTCTCCTTTTATCCAGCAAACGTTTTTGAAAATTTTCTATGTGCTGAGAACTATACAAGTCACAGGAAATACAAAGATGCATAAGATATTATAGGTCCTGCTCCCAATTTAGTAGAAAAGAGACATAAGAACAGATAAGTGATAACACAATTAAGTTCATGCTATAAATGGGAACAAGTGCTTTGCTGATCCCATAAAAAGACTGATGAACTTTGCCTGGGGCAGCTGGGAAAGGATTTGTGGAAGAGCTGACATTTGAATCAGGTTTGAAGAATAAGTAAGAGTTTTCTAGATGGAGTAGTCAAGGGAACTGTAGATGATGGATATCTTTATGGCACTGATTGTGGTGATAGTTTTACAGTGTATATTTATCTTTAAACTCATCAAGTTGTATACACTAAATACATACAGATTTTTGTAAGTTAATCATTCCTCAATAAAGTGGTTCTTTTTTTTAAAAAAAAAAAGTCAAAGGGAAGGCATTCTGGCCATGTTTCAAATCACATAGACCTGAAAACTCATGAAATACTCTTTGTAGAGAGAGGTATTCGTGATTAACCGGCCAAAGGGGAAGTGGGGGAACAAAAGGGTTGTGGAATGAAGTGTTGGGAAAGGAGGATCAAGAAGAAGGCTAGGACTGAATCGCAAGGTATCTTGTATGTCACGCTATAATACTTGATTATTTTCCCCATTTGGGTAACAGGGAGCCAACAAACATTTATAAGGATGAAATAAACATGATTAGATTTATGTTTGAAGATGCAAATTCAGACAACAATGCAAAAAATGAAGCAAGTGGGGAGATGCTGATGGATGTGATGGAAAGCGGGGAGATACTCGTAGAAACTGTGAGGGCTAAAATTAAGCAAATGGTGATAAGAATAGAGAAAACACTAAACTTCAAAGATAGCTGGTACAGGTAGTTGCAGAACAGTATACTTGTAGGAAGAGATATATTTGAGAAACATACTACTGAAAACTCAGAAATACTAAGAACAAAAAAAAGGAAAAGATTTCACCTATGTCAGGAATGCATTCTTCTGCCTTTATAGTTCCAGCATCTCTTGAGTCTATATTCTAAATTAATAATGACTGAGCCCCAGTTGCTTGCTTTCATTTTATGGGCCTACTTAAATTAGGAAAAATAATCACCTGCAAGCAAAGATGATGTGATACACTTCCTTACTACCAAAAACTACTTTCAGATTACTACACTCTCAGTGTCAAGTACAAGCTAAGTAAGTGAGACGAAAAGTTCTAAAGATGCTGGATTAAGACAGAATCAAGAATGGATGCAAGAACAACTGAGATCCAGTGCACAGGAGGAGAGATGAAGGTAACTGGCCCTTCCCTTAGTTGATGTGTAATAATTGCTTGTTAAATAAAGTAATGGCTACCCACACCACTGACAAGATGCTATGGATGGGGTCTGGCTCAGTGGCTCATACCTGTAATTTCAGCATTTTGTGAGGAAAAGGCAGGTGGATCACCTCGAAGTCAGGAGTTCGAGACCATCCTGGCCAACGTGGTGAAACCCGGTCTCTACTAAAAATACAAAAATTAGCCGGGCGCGGTGATGCATGCCTGTAGTCCCAGCTACTCGGGAGGCTGAGGCAGGAGAATCACTTGAACTGGGAAGGCAGGGGTTGCAGTGAGTTGAGATTATGCCGTTACACTCCAGCCTAGGCGACAAGAGCAAAACTCCGTCTCAAACAAACAAACAACAATGACAACAAAACAGATGCTATGGTTGGAACAGATGGAAAATGGTAACTCTCAGAGGAATAGTATTTTACGAAAGGAACTTACTGGCTATGTTTACTCAGCTATGCCAGAAGTTTTCTCACTTTCATATTAGGAAACATCTACATTATTTAGTCATCTTCCCAATAGATGCTCCTGTGTTTTGAATGTGTCTCCCAAATTTCATGTGTTGGGAAGTTAGTTCCCAATTTCCTATACTTATTGGAGGTGGGGCCTTTCAGAGGTAATTAGGATTAAGTAAAGTTGTCTGGGTGGGGCCCCTATGATGAGACTGCTGGCTTTATAAAAAGAGGGAGAGACCTAAGCTGACATGCATGCCCTTGCCCACTTGCCATGTGATGCCCTCAACCATGTTATAACCAGCAAGGAAGGCCCTCACCAGATGCCGATGCCATGCTCTTGAACATCCTAGCCTCTGGAACTGTGAGCTAAATAAACTTCTATTCTTCATAGATTACCCAGTCTCAGTTATTCTATTACAGTAACAGAAAATGGACTATGACAGATACTGAATTCCTAATGAGCAATCATTTCATAGCACCCACCTCAATGATGAGCAATTGTAGACTTTGAAATTAGACCTGAGTATGAATCCTAGATCTGTCAGTAGTGTGTATCTTTAGAAAATTACTTAAACTCTCTGAGTATCAGCTTCCTCTTCATGGACTTGCCGTAGTAAATGAATAAGTCAATGTATGTTAAGCACCTAACAAAATGCCTTACACATAAAAACCATAAATTGCCAACATCACCAGTTCAGGGAGATCATAGTGCTTGTCCCACAAAGTTTCAAAGATTCACTAGGGAAATATATTCATTCATAGAATAATATATTAGAAAAATAAATGGACATTTTTTACCTATAAGTTTAAGCTCCTGAGTATAAAGGTGTCTCTTATGTGATATTGTCTTTACCACTGTGCTAAATGTGACAAGTTGAATTGAGAAATTGCAGAAAGTTTATTCCAAGGCATCTACATACTTTAACCACATTATTTTTAGTCTTTTCTATGTTATCTTATGCACACAGCCCTACTGGGAAGCTATCTGAGAAGCATGTTGTTAGTGGCACAATTAGTGCTGATATATACCACTATTAAAGGAATCTTAATGGGAGTTTGAGCCAAGTTAAGATTGTAAAATTGGAGGCAAGATGTCCAACAATCTCTGTGGCAAGATACGCACCATTCTTAGGTATTTTACTTCTCCTGTTACATCCAACTAGTAATTTACAGCTTTACTTCTCCATGAACACAAATATCAGTCAAAGATGAGTTAGAATGTCCTGGAAACTCAGTGGCTTAAAGCAACAAAGACTTATTTCCTTTTCATGTTTTATATCCATTCTGAGGCAGTGGGGTCAGACTCGGGGGACTCAATTCATCCTAGTCCGTCAAGGACCCAGGCTGATGGAACAACCATTATCTTAAACTTATCAGTCACTATGCAAAGGAAAAGAGAGAGATCTGGGGGTCTCATCATGAAAAATTAAGTGTCTCAACCCAGAAGTGGCACATGTTATCTTACTCATAACTCATTGGACAGAACTTGTCAGATGATCCCCTCGCTAACAATAAGGGGCCATGGAAGTGTAAACCCAAAATGTGTCCAGAATGAGACAGAAACAAGCATCTGGCAAAGAGCACCAATGACTACCACTAACATTGAGTCTGAAATAGGACTAATTGTCTTGGAATAATGAACAACTAAGTTTGGCCACTTACGACATTCTGTCTCTTTAAGTAGTTTGCTTGCATCTGTATGTTTCTTACATTGATAAGTAACCAAACTTCTGAAAGACTAGAATGTAAGACAGAGAGAAACAAGACCCACCTGAGATGAGCAGACCAGTAATTATTTAGTCATATTCTCTCAATGTGCCATTAGTAGTGACATGTTGCAGGCAGCTGACAACATCTCCCTGGAAAACAATTCTGGGACTGTCTTCCAGGGAGAAAGAAAACAAGTCTGGGAATAAAATACTGTCTGCTGTGCATTCACTGAATATGATTCATTTAAAAAATCTCTGCTTACACTAAACATTTCCATTGTCAACAACATCTACTTATCAGTAATTTCCACAGCTTTCCATATTTCTAAATATTAAACCTATGAATATTAAGACTGTTCTAAGATTCTCAGTGAACTGCTGGTTAGCCACAGTAAAACAGACAAACAAACAAACCTCCTGGTACCAGAAAATGAGAGCACAAGCAGTACCATAGAGCCAACTTTGTATTTCATGAGGAAGAGGAAGGCTATGTCTGTAACCACTCCGGGAAAGTGGAGGAAAGCTGAGGTCAGGACTTTGGTGTTTGCAGCTCAGTTATGTAAAGACAGCTAAGCTGGTTTATATTTCCCCATTCCTTTGACATTCCAGGCTAGAAACAGGATATTTGCTATTGGAATGACTATGGGCTACGGTCACTTCAGAGATTTGTCAAATGCTGTGAAACAGCAATCTGTAAAGAGGCTTGATGGCCCTAGGAACACAGTGATTCACAATAAGCACTTCAGACCAAGTTCCTAGATTCTCAGTTTAGTACTAAGGAGGAGAAAGGGTCTCCGGACTAGCATGCCGGGTAGTATAAGAGTCACCGTGTCATTTCACCCAGATACCTGCAGTTCCCTTTATGGGTTCTGGGTATCTATCTCCCAGCGTCTGTGCACTTTACTCCGAAAGGCTGGCACATGCAGCTTTCCTCAGGGAACTGCCGGTCGGCTGATTGGATCCCTCTGCCCAGCTGCCCTGAGAACAGAAAGCTCCCAGCAGCTGATAGCCAATGAGTACCTAGTGCGGGAACATGAATGCTCAGCTGTTTTGCCTTGTCAGGACCACGTTAGTTCTGGCCCCTGGAAGATGGAAGGAGTGATAAGACCCAAAGCTAGTCCTGATAGGGTGAGGTAGTATGGACAAGGATTACTCCAGAAGGAAGGGAAATGTCTAACAAAATGCACATTGTTACCTCCCTTTCCCAAATGACTTATACCATCTGTGTGACTCATTAAAAAGAAGGAATAAAGCTGGGTCCATGCGTTTTAGAAACAGGAGTCAGACAGATTTTAAGTTCCTGGAGAATCAGATAACAAATTGAGGTTTTGCAGCTACCAGCACATTCAGAAGATCAACTACCCAAAGAAAGGATCCATGAAAAGGAGGTTCAGAAAGGCAGAACTAGCAGGATAATCCATGTTAACACACACACACACACACCATACAAAACACCTATACATAGAACCACACAAAGAACCCAGGTTGAGAATAGGCAGGAGTTAGGAGTGTGGCTAGGTAAAAGCTCTTAAATTCAGGAAGACATGTTAGTCAAGCCAACAACAGTATGAAATGAACCTGGTGCTGAAGCTACGCCATGCTTATGTACTTGACTACCACAGCAGGAGCACAAGCAGGACAGCTGAGAAGACCTGTCCCACAAATCTTGGACTCAACTCCTGAGGGGACACCTCAAAAAGATGTTCCGCAATCTCCCACCTTCCAACTAATGAAGATGTGAATGATCGCTGAATTGCTAGAGATGTGAGAGAAACTCTGGAGAGCCAGGATGGTTAAGGAATTTCAGTATCTGTTGATATCTGAAACTACAATTGTGTGCCACAGAGCATCATGGAGGAACTGATACAATATACCGTTTGCGGGTTGATTTGTAGGACCATATTTTTATCTAAGTAATTTATAGTTACAGATTTCATTTAGATATTTATTATTTCCAAGCAGGCACTTTAGTCCCTGAGTATTGTAAAGACCAAATTAGTCCTAGTGAGAGTTATATTACTTGTGATAATGAGCTAATTCCTGTTTAAAATAATTTTGTACTTGTCGCAGGCCTGAATACAAAGATACCAACATATGCAGTCTTCATATGTCAAAAGGACACTTCATATGCAGTGTCCTTTTGTGAATTGAAAGTACATATAGGAAGGATAAATATAGTCAAGTTCAAGGTCTGTACATTTAACATCAACAAGAGAAAGCAAATAAAAATAGAACATACCGAAAGATAAAGTGAAAGAAGGAAGGAAATGTGCTCAAGAAAGTAATTACCATTGTTATAGTGATGGTGACTGAATAGAAAAATAAGAAGATTTGATCCATTATGTGTAAGATTGAAGTAATATGTAATTGTCATAAAGAAAACAACTCTAAGGAGCTTATAAATACGGATAGAAAATAAAGTTAGGCTACTTCTGCTTCTATTAACAGGTTTGGAAGAAGCTGATAACTAATTTACTGAATCTTTTAATGAATGGATGGGAATAAATTTTTTAATAACCTTGCTTCTGTATAAAACAGAAGTAAAAACAATATGTTTACTGATTTGTTTAAATGATATTCTGTTTTGTAACACGTTAAAAACTAGTTAAATAAGCAAAAAAATGGTGATATATTAAATTAGATCAATACAAAGTAAACTGAGAAATAGACAAAATAGAATACAAATATGCAGTCCATTATGAAGGAAATTTAGAATACAAGGAGAAAATATTGAGATGACATTTTAGGCCACCAGGTTGATTTCAAATAAATAAAATTTCAAATTTGATATCTTCCAGCCATTTGATTACAAATGAACAATACAATTTTATTTATTCATTTATTTATTTATTTGAGATAGAGTCTCACTCTGTCTCCTAGGCTGGAGTGTAGTGGCGCGATCCTGGCTCACTGCAACCTCTGCCTCCTGGGTTCAAGTGATTATCCTGCCTCAGCCTCCCAAGTAGCTGGGACTTCAGGCGTGTGTCACCACACACAGCTAAGTTTTGTGTTTTTAGTAGAGACAGGTTTCACCATATTGGCCAGGTTGGTCTCGAACTCCTCAGATGATCCACCCACCTTGGCATCCGAAAGTGCTGGCATTACAGGCATGAGCCACTGCACTCAGCCAATATAGTTTTAAATGAAGAAATCCATACTTTTTTATTTATGCCAGGCTTTATGTTTTAATATTGCTTTCATCCTATTTCATCTTACTAGTTCTTCATGATACACACTTCTGTGAATGAGATGCAAAAATTGAGCTCTCATGGGTAGAAATAAAAAGGCAGTAATTGTTGAGATTTTTGTCATGACTCACATCCTGCAGTCTCAAAATGCATTTATAGGATTATAATATTCACCTGTGAAATATACCAACCATACTGTGCATGACATCTACATTATCAAAGGGAATTTGGGACAAGATGCCACAACTCCCAACTTATATATGACACATAGACCAACTCTCCAAATTGAGAGTGTTTACTTCTCCTCTCACTTCTCATTGGATGCCACACTGCATTCTCCCTCTTAGAATCAGAATGCCACTTTTCTCTGGTGTCGTACTGTTCAAATTAAGACTTACATAAAAGATCAACAATATCATTGTTTATGCTCAAAACTGTGGATAAGGATTCATTTTAACAATCACTTGTTGCTGTAGTGTGCAAAAACGGAGTCTATAGTGGGATAGGTCTTGGCTTTTCTAGAAGTGGTGATAAGATCATATGGACCCAGTGCCATGTGTTTACCTAATTCACTGAGTTCAACAGTCTCAGTATCCAAGGTAGCTGCCTGAGATCTGGGATGCAGCATAAATACAGAGCAGACGGTAGTCTGCAGGGGCTTCAAGAGAAGTGAGGAGCTAACCCACAAGCACAGCTTCATGAACACTGTGCTTTAACCAACAAGAGATTATGAGAGTGACAGCAATGATCATAAATGTGTCATTACTACATTGAGACAGTAGTATGTTTTAGAAATGGCAGTAGAAATATTAATAAAGACAAAAAGTTCCCTAATCCTATCATCCACATTTTAAATTACTGAAATCTATGAGAAAGTGATTTTGACCTGTTAGTAAGCTCTATATGACAAATGCAGCTTTATTTCATATCTGTGTTTGCCATTCCTTTGTATTTCCTTATCCCTCCTCTGCTTTCACTTCCTTTCCTCTGTCCTCTTTCACAACTTGTCCTATTCTCCTATCTTTCTTTTTCCCCTTTCTCTGAAATGCAAGCGTTTTTCCCCATTTGCTTTTGAGACTGTTGCACAGTGTCTTTGTAAGTGGGAACATGTAGCAGCTATCTGTTAGTCCCACTCAAGTCACAGCCTCACAGTGCACTCCTGGGGTTGAGGGCTTTCTTGGCACGGTGGGTGGGCACAGACATCAGCATCTCTCACAGAGCTTGTCTTAGTCAATTCCGAAGTGCTACTTCTCAACCCCCTCAGCCATAACATATGCCCCATCCTTACTTTTGAGGTCCAGATGGTCCTTGCCAAATTATCAGGACACATTTGAACACATGCAACTTCACAAGATGTATATTCAGCTTAAAAGAATATTCTGTTCAGCATCGCCTGCCCATGAATTCTTGCCATTGCCCTTGCCTTTTCATTTTACCTGCTTATTTTATCTCTGCCTATTATGAGGCCATTTTCTGTGTTTTCTCAATTTTACTAGCGCATTTGGATTAGCCAGTTCCACTTAGAGGTAGTATAATATAGTAGTTGACAGTATGGATTCTGGAGCTGAAGCACCTGGGTTCAAGTCCTGGTTCCATCACTCATTACTGTGTGACCTCAGGCAAGTTATGGCTGTTGGGAGATTCAATGAGTTAACATGTTTAAAGCTGTAAAGTTTTGAAAACAATGTTTGGCACACAGTAAGCCTGCTGTACATATTCAGAACTTAAGGACTGAATAAGCCTATGCGCTAGGGAAGGACTGTTCAAATGTAACTCCGTGTAATCTGGATTCGATGGACAAGTCTCAGACTCCAAAACACAATACACTTGTCCCTGCTTATCAGTGGGGAATATTTTCCAAAACGCCCACTGGATGCCTGAAACTATGAATAGTACCGAATCTTACATATACTATGTTTTTTCCAATACATACATACCTATGATAAAGTTTAACTTATAAATTGGGCATAGTAAGAGAGTATCAACAATAATTAATAATCAAACAGGTAAATTATAACAATATACTGTAATAACAGTTACGTGCAAGTGATCTCTCTCTCTCTCTCAAGATACCTTATGTACTATACTCACTTGTTTTTGGATTTCAGTTGACTGTGGGTAACTGAAATCACAGGAAGGGAAAGTACAGGTAATGGGGGACTATTGTATAGAAAAAGCAGAGCCTGGGGTACTGTGCAAGGACTTGATTCTGGAGCTGGGCATAGGTGTGAGAGGTGAGACAGGCTACTCCAAGAGTTACAGAATGTGTGACAAAGAACACTGAAAGTCAATGTGGGGCAAATCAAAGTATTTGAAACTAAACAAAAAATTCCAAGTGAAGAGTCATTCTGAAAGTGTCTGGTGAAGGGAGAGAGAATTAACCTCAGAGAAAGGAAAAACAGTATAAAGACAAGCAAAAAGGAAGAGCTTGGATAAAACTGAGGAATTACTTAAGACTTCAGCCTCACTCATTGATAAGAGGGAACCTGGCAAAGACCTTGAGTTTGTTCAGTCAGAATCAGAGTTATTTGTAGCGTTCCCGTTTTAATATCACTGTTAATTAACTGCAAGACCATAAGCAACACAAGAAACTGTCCTATGATCCAACTTCATTATCATTAAGATCTCTTTTAAATGCAATGCAATGTATTCATTCAACACACCATCCATGGAGTGAAACAGGCACTGGACCGGGCACTAGGAATATCGCAGTGATGAGAAACATTGCCCCTGCCTCCCCAAAGCTATGATTTAATGCAGGGGTGTCCGATCTTTTGGCTTCCCTTGGCCATGTTGGAAGAAGAGGAATTGTATTGGGTCGCACATAAAATATGTTAACACTAACAATAGCTGATGAACTTAAAAAAAAATCACACACAAAAATCTCATAATGGTTTTAAGAAAGTTTACGGATTTGTGTTGCGCTGCATTCAAAGCTGTCTGGGCCACATGCAGCCCATGGGCCACGCTTTGGACAAACTTGGTCTAATGGGAGAGACCATGCTTCACATTAAACAGAGCTTATGATGGAGGAACCACCCTAGTCCGAGGTCAAGAAAATCTCCCCTGAGGAAATGACATGTAAGCTGAGAATTGAAGGATGAGTAGTATTTAGAACAATAAAATGACTCTAGATAGAAAGAGCAGCAAATAGGCCAGGTGTGGTCATGACTCACACCTGTAATCCCAGCACTTTGGGAGGCTGAGGTGAGTGGATCACCTGAGGTCAGGAGTTCGAGACCAACCTGGCCAACAGGGTGAAACCCCATCTCCATGAAAAATACAAAAATTAGCCAGGTGTGGTGGCATGCCTGTAACCTCAGCTACTTGGGAGGCTGAAGGAGGAGAATCACTTGAACCCAGGAGGTGGAGGTTACAGTAAGCGGAGATCACACCACTGCACTCCAGCCTGGGTGAGATAGTGAGACTCTGTCTCAATGAAAAAAGAGCAGTGAATAAAAAGACCCTGAGATGGAAGGAGCTTGGGACATTCTAAGACCAGAAAAAAAAGAAAGCCAGCAATGAGGGAGCACAGTGGGGATGCAGAGCAGTGGGAAGAAGTGAGGCTGGAAAGCAGGGGTGTTCTAAGGGGTGCCATTAGCTTCCAAGCTACACATAAACATAAATGCTTAGTAAAGGTAGACTGTTTTTGCTGCTTAGACATAACCTTCAGAGAACTCTCCTGGCCTCACTTTCTAGATTACTGTCCCTGATAGAACTCTAGAAACACTCCTGCCAGAGAGATGAGCAAAACTAGAGGCTCTCAAGGCTTTGTGAGTATTTCGGTTTTTATTCTTACAGCAATGAGCAGCCATTAAAATGTTTTAAGCAGTGATATGAAGTAATCGGGTTTTTACTTTAATATCATGTCAGCTGCCCTGTAGAGAATACATTGCAGGAGCATAAGACCCATTAGCAGTGTTGCAAGCAGTAGATGATAGTGATGTAGACATCTTGGTGGCTGTGGAGCCAGAGAGAAGTGGATGGATTAACCATCTTTAGGAGATAAAAGGATAACTGATAATTGATAGGGCATCGAAGCTAGGGTACATACATGATTCTTAAATATTTTTTGAAGTTCCTATTAAAAAAAAACTTCTGTTTTATAAAATTATTGATCTATGTTTATATTTATTCAACAAACACCTTTTCCATGTCCAATATATCTAAAATCTGGTTCTATCATTCCACACTGCTATTACTTGGCTAAACTTAAGAACAACAGCGTTACTGACCTAGTTTGAGTTCAATATCAGAAATATGGGTCGCCAAGGAATAATATCAAGGAGTTCCATAACTTGGGACCGGAAGAAGGAGGAAATACAAAAGCAATTTCTACCCTCTTTACCAATTTGACTAGAAATTTGAACAGCAACCAGTAGGCGAATGGCCTGTACCAGATAGTTCCTACTACAGAAATATTCTAAAAATAAAATATACCTTCTTAAAATAAAATTTTTAAAAAAGACTGGGTACTTTAACTTTTGTTTTATTAATACCCAGATCTAACCAAAATGAGTTATTCATGCTGAGGAATGATTGATCACTGATTTCATTCTGGAACCGTTTCCATTTTAGTGAGCAAGATTCAGCAACATTTTATTTGGTATAGACTGTCAAGCCGAAAATTAATTTTTAATAGGGAATATTAAAATAAATTTATCTAACATCTGTCTATCAAAATGGAAATTAAAACTTCTAAGTATATACCCAGCATAATAACTTGGTCTGGAATGAGGTCCTAAAGGAGACTGTGATCACCTTCCAATTGATCCCGTTGCTTCCAAGTTGATTCCAAGGGCCTAGCTGGTCTCGTCAAGGAATGAAGCTGTATATGGACACAGCTCCTGGCAGATTTGATATCTGACAGCAGCAGTAGCAAAATTAGCTTTAGTGAATGGGATCCCACATAATCCCTTCATATCCTTTGGTGCTGTCAACATGCCTACTCCATTCATGAGCCCATTATGCTAGCACAGGAGTGGCTGATGACAGAGGCTGGATAATGTAATGGCTGAGTCATTCTGTCTAGTTGGAGGTTATTCATATGCCTCTTTTCCAGAATTTCTTATCCCTGATCTTTAACTATGTCTCTTTCCAGCTTCTAAATATTCAGTTAAGCCATTCACCATTACCCATGAACGTAAGTATATCCTTATTTGGAGGTACTTCCTTTACGCAAAGAAAAGAACACACTCCACAAACCTCTCTCCATTGTAAGGATGTCTCCTTACTGCTGAATTTTAGGGCCATACCTCAGTGGGACTGCAATGCAGCAACAATCTTCTTTGGCTTGCACCCACTCATTGAGCTACTCTATCCATAAACTAAGGGTGGCTTTTTTCCTCCTCCACCAGCTTCTCATAAAAGGAATCCCCACCCTTGTGGCTATACATACAAGCTAAGGATGAGAGCCCAGGCAGCAGTGTTCAGTGATATGTGAATCTGTGGCACCTGTTTATGCAGCTACTTCTGTCCTCTGGCCTGTACTCATGGCTGCTTCCAGATATAGTATTTCCATCTTAAATGAATACTGGTGCTAGATCCACCAATCTTATGTCTTGGTGAATCTGACAAAACTCAACTTATGATAAGCAGCTCTGGCCACATGGTTACTTGTTGCCTCACAGTCAGGCCCTCTGTCTTTACCAGTGTGCCTGGTAGCATGCCTGGAGCTGTTTTCTGAATTATTTATAATTCTTCTTGGCTGATGGCATGAACTTTCTTTAGAGCCCTAGGGTTTTACATGATGATTCTCCTAGCTTTAGTGGAACAACCCACCAAAATAGGATATTAAGGATATAATAATATTAAGGATATTTTGTAGATATATCGTTCAATTCAAAAAATGCACATAGGTGGTAAGTTTTTTACTGGACAAGTAAATTACAGACCTCATATTTTATATTTTCATAGGAGATGGCCACTTTATCGTTAGTATTTCAATTCATGGATAGTATAATAAATATTGCATTTGAACTTTTCCACATTTTTCAAAGCTTATTTTACATAGGTGTCTAATATTATTTTCTTTTCTTTCTAATCCCCTTCTCTGATTCTATTACCCCTCACTACCACTACAACTATCACCATTGTACATATATGTCAAATGGGATCTGAATGTATAGTTCAATCCTGATTTTATGCTTCTGCAGTGAGAAATTGGTTTGTCATTTTGTATTTAACATAGCAAGTGTCATGACAATTGAACATTATTGGTTAGGTGGTGTTCCTTTCTTTCCATATACCTAAAGTCTGATGGTTGCTATAACAACCATCAAGGAGTAGAAAGTATGGCTTTTTAACAGATTTCTGACACAAAAGGGACTTTCAGGACAAACCTTCAGAAAAGAGCTCATAGATTTAACTACTTAAATTATTGGGTATTTATAGGAATATAGGCTGTGACTCTATTCCAGAAGTGTGCAGGCAGTAATCAGTCTGTCACTAAGGATTGAACACTCATAGTTCTATTCTAGCCTTGTAATGCCAGAGATATTTTGTACAGTTTGATGGAATTTCAGTGATTCAGTATAGGTGGATCTCCATTCATGTATGGGAGTGAGAATTTCCCTAAGTGCTCCTTGGAGGCTTCTAGCAGGATGAAATGAGAAGAGGAATTTTATTGCTAAATAGGCTTCAGAAAGAGATGATTCTCTAGTAAGGCAGAAATACAGAAGAGTTTATATTTACAGCATAAAAGAAGTTTCTTGTTCTGTGATGACTCTGAAACTGTGTTCTGTGCTGATTTTCCCATTCATAGTTTAGAACATGAAAATATATTTAGTACTTATATATTTGAAGAAAACACAATTTATTCAAGGGGTTAAGTAGGCATTTGGCACTAAAATATCAGCATGATCACTCATTTATAAGGCAGGCCACTTGATTTCTGGAGATTACTTTATGTCCTTTTCATGTAACTTAGAGATTACAGCCATTACTTTTTTTCTCTTCAGTTACTTACAATAGAGGTGGATTTGCTAGATCTTTAAAGTTATTTATTTTATTACTTATCAGTGGCTCATTATTGACTATAGAAGATCAATCTTGCAGTCCAGTAGTAGATATGAGATACTTGTATAACTTATAAATAACAAGATAAGAAAAATTATTTAAAATTTGTATCATATTCTGAGATAAAATGGATATAATATCTAACACATAGCTGGAAACATAACAGATGCTCAATAACTTTCAGTAAATTGATTGATAAAGTAATTTATCAGATAATTAACGTTTCAAAATTTTTCACCTCCAACATTTTTTGTAGAACTTTGAGTAATGGAAAAAGCAGAATTTATTTCTTTAGAATCTCCAAACGCCTGTTCAGGAAGGCAATGCCATACATTTAGGTAACAATGGAGTTTTAAGCAGGGGAATGGCATAATCAGATATATATTTGTAAAGAGAAGGCAGAAAATTATTGGTGTTGGAAGTAGGGAAGGCCAGAGGCAAAGCAACCAGATAAGAGCCTAGTCAAGATGAAAGAAGCCCCAAACTAAAGGGTGGCAGTAATACTGCAGAAGAGCAAAAGGACATGGAGAAAATAAGGGGTAGGGAATGAGTAGAAAGACAAAGTGTTCATGGAAACTGCCAGCAAATGAAATCAGCAGTGAGTCCCAGATATCTAACTTAGACACCAATGTGGAGAAAGGTATCATTGATCAAGGTGGAGAAAACAAAGGAAGATGTTTTAGGAAATACAAGTATGAGGTATTTTTGAGATATTAAAATAGAAAATCCAAAAATCGCTAAAGAATGCAGGTCTAGTGCTCAGAAGGTATCAAAACCAAGAATATGGTGAATAAAGGAGCAGTAGAAATAAAGGTATGTGGAGTTGCAAGAGATAAGGCCCAAGAATAGGGAAGACTAACATTTTAAAGACATATAGAAGATGAAGAGTTTATTTAAAAAAAAAAAGACTGAAAATGTGTGAAGAGAGAATTAAGAGCAAAATCAGAAGAGGATGGTGCTATGGAAACTGAAACAAGAGAGAGTATCAGAAGGACATAGTCCATGGTGTCCTTGCTAGAGACCTAGACACCCAAATGCAAGAACCATGAAGAACACCTGGGAAATTCATTGCAAAAAAATCATTGCCTAGGCACATTGTCATCAGGTTATCTAAAGTTAAGACAAAGGAAAGAATCTTAAGAGCTGTGACACACATGCACCAGGTAAACTATAAAGGAAAACCTATTAGATTAAGAGCAGATTTCTCAGTAGAAACTCCACAAACTAAAAGGGATTAGGGCCCTATCTTCAGCCTCCTCAAACAAAACAATTATCAGCCAAGAGTTCTGCATCCAGTGAAACTAAGCTTCATATATGACGGAAAGATACAGTCTTTTTTAGACAAACAAATACTGACAGAATTCGCCACTACCAAGCCACCACTGCAAGAACTGCTAAAAGGAGCACTAAATCTTGAAACAAATCCTGGAAACACATCAAAACAGAAACTGTTTAAATCATAAATCTTACAGGACCTATAAAACAAAAATACAATTTAAAAAACAAAAACAAAAAACCAAGGTATACAGGCAACAAATAACACAATGAATGGAATAGTGCCTCATATCTCAACACTAACATTAAATGTAAATGGCCTAAATGTTCCACTTAAAAGATACAGAATTGCAGAATGGATAAGAATTTATCAGGCAACTATCTTCTGCCTTCAAGAGACTCACCTAACACATTAGGACTCACATAAACTTAAGGTAAACGGGTGGAAAAGACATTTTATGCAAATGGACACCAAAAGCGAGCAGGGGTAGCTATTCTTATATCAGACAAAACAAACTTTAAAGCAGTTAAATTTATAGCAGTGATAAAAGACAAAGAGGGGCTTTATATAATGATATATTGTCCAACAGGAAAATATCACAATCCTAAACATATATGCACCTAACACTGAATCTCCCAAATGTTTAAAACAATTACTAATAGACAAAGAAATGAGATAGACAGTATCGCAAGAACAGAAAACCAAATACCATATGTTCTCACTCATAGGTGGGAACTGAACAATGAGATCACTTGGACACAGGAAGGGGAGCATCACACACCGGGTCCTATTGTGGGGAGAGGGGAGAGGGGAGGGATAGCATTAGGAGATATACCTAATGTAAATGACGAGTTAATGGGTGCAGCACACCAACATGGCACATGTATACATATGTAACAAATCTGTGCGGTGCGCACATGTACCCTAGAACTTAAAGTATAATAAAAAAAATTAAAAAATAAAAAAAAATTAACACATTAAAAAAAAAGAAAAGAAATAAGATAGACAGCAACACAGTAAGAGTAGTGGACTTCAGTACTCCACTGACAGCTCTGGACAGGTTATCAAGACAGAAAGTCAACAAAGAAACAAAAAATTAAACTATACCCAGGAACAAATGAACTTAATAGATATATACAGAAAATTCCATCCCATAACCACAGAATATACACTCTATTCAACAGTGCCTGGAATTTTCTCCAAGACAGACCATATGATAGGCCACAAAATGACCCTCAATACATTGAAGAAAATTGGAATTATACGAAGCACTCTTTCAGAGCACAGTGGAACAAAGCTGGAAACCAACTCCAAAAGGAATCTTCAAAATCATGCAAAGACATAGAAATTAAATAGCTTGCTCCTGAATAATCATTGGGTCAAAAATAAAATCAAGATGGAAATTAAAAAATTGTTTGAACTGAATGACAATAGTGACACAACCTATCAAAACCTCTGGGATACAGCAAAAGTGGTGCTAAAGTTCATAGCCCTAAATGCCTACATCAAAAAGTCTGAAAGAGCACGAAAAGACAATCTAAGATCCCACCTCAAGGAACTAGAGAAACAGGAACAAACCAAACCCAAACACAGCCAAAGAAAGTAAATAACCAAGATCAGAGTAGAACTAAATGAAAGTGAAACAAACAAACAAACAAATAAAAAAATACAAAACATAAATGAAACAAAAATTTCGTTCTTTGAAAAGATAAATAAAATTGATAGACCATTAGGAAGATTAACCAAGAAAAGAAGAGAGAAAATCCAAATAAGCTCAATAAGAAATGAAACGGAAGATATTACAATTGACACCACAGAAACACAAAAGATAATTCGAGGCTATTATGAATGCCTTTGTGCACATAAACTAGAAAGCCTAGAAGAGATGGATAAATTCCTGGAAAGACACAACCCTCCTAGCTTAAATCAGGAAGAATTAGATAATCTGAAAAGACCAATAACAAGCAGCAAGATTGAAATGGTAATTTAAAAACTACCAACAATAAAAAAGTCCAGGACCAGATGGATTCACAGCAGAATTTTACCAGACATTCAAAGAAAAATCTATGCCAATCCTATTGACACTATTCCACAAGAGAGAGAAAGAGGTAACCCTCCCTAAATCATTCTATGAAGCCAGTATCACTATAATACCAAAACCAGGAAAGGACATAACCAAAAAAGAAAACTATAGACCAATATCCATGACGAACACAGATGCTAAAATCCTTAACAAAATATTAGCTAACCAAATTCAGTAATATATCAAAAAGAAAATCCACCATGATCAAGTGGGTTTCATACCAGGGATACAGGTGTGGCTTGACATACACAAGTCAATAAGTGTGATACACCACACAAACAGAATTAAGAACAAAAATCACATGATCATCTCAATAGACGCAGAAAAAGTATTTGACAAAATCTAGCATCACTTTATGATTAAAACTCTCAGCAAAATCAGCCTACAAGGGACATATCTCAATCTAATAAAAGCCATCTATGACAAACTCACAGCCAACAGGATACTGATTAGGGGAAAACTGAAAGTATTCCCTCTGAGAACCAGAACAAGACAGGGATACTCTCTCTCTCCACTCCTCTTCAACACAGTACTGGAAGTCCTAGCCAGAGCAATCAGACATCAGAAAGAAAGAAAGGGCATCCAAATCAGTAAAGAGGTAGTCAAACTATAATTGTTTGCTGAAGATACGGTTGTTTACCTTGAAAACTTTAAAGACTCCTCCAGAAAGCTACTAGAACTGACAAAAGAATTCAGCAAAGTTTCCAGATAAAAAATTAACGTACACAAATCTGTAGCTATTCTATACACCAACAGTGACCAAGCTGAAAATCAAATCAAGAACTCAACCCCTTTAAAAATAGCTGCAAAAATAAATAAATAAATAATTAAATACTTAGGAATATACCTAACCAAGGAGGTGAAGGATCTCTACAAGGAAAACTACAAAACACTGCTGAAAGAAATCACAGAAGACACGAACAAATGGAAATACATCTCATGCTCATGAATGGGTAGAATCAATATTGTGAAAGCGACCATATCGCCAAAAGCACTCTACAAATTCAACACAATTCCCATCAAAATACCACCATCATTCTTCACAGAATTAGAATAAAAACAATTTTAAAATTCATATGGAACCAAAACAAAGCCCGCATAGTCAAAGCAAGACTAAGAAGAAAGAGCAAATCTAGAGGCATCACATTACCTGATTTCAAACTATACTATAAGGTCATAGTCACCAAAAACAGCATGGTACTGGTATAAAAATAGACACATAGACCAGTGGAACAGAATAGAGAACCCAGAAAGAAACCCAAATACTTAAACAGCCAACTGATCTTTGACAAAGCAAACAAAAACATAAAGTGAGGAAAAGACACCTTTTTCAATAAATGGTGCTGGGATAATTGGCTAGCACATGTAGAAGAATGAAACTGGATCCTCATCTCTCACCTTATACAAAAATCAAGGACTTAAATCTAAGACCTGAACCTATAAAAATTCTAGAAGATAACATTGGAAAACTCTTCTAGACATTGGCTTAGGCAAGGATTTCATGACCAATAACCCAAAAGCAAATGCAATAGAAACAAAGATAGTTGGGACTTAATTAAACTAAAGAACTTTTGCATGGCAAAAGGAACAGTCAGCAGAGTAAACAGACAACCCACAGAGTAGAAGAAAATCTTCACAATCTATACATCTGACAAAGGACTAATATCCAGAATCTACAAGGAACTCAAACAAATCAGCAAGAAAAAATCAATCCCACCAAAAAGGGATAAGGACATGAATAGACAATTCTTAAAAGAAGATATACAAATGGCCAAAAAACACATGAAAAAATGCTCAATATCACTAATGATCAGAGAAATGCAAATCAAAACCCAATGTGATAACCTTACTCGTGTAAGAATATCAATAAAAAAAATAGTACATGTTGGCATGGATATAGCTAACAGGGAACACTTCCACACTGGTGATTGGATTGTAAACTGATACAACCACTATGAAAAACAGCGTAGAGATTACTTAAAGAACTAAAAGTAGAACTACCATTTGATCCAGCAATCTCAGTACTGGTTATCTACCCAGAGGAAAAGAAATCTTTATATGAAAAAGATATAGAGGTTCCAAGATGGCCAAATAGGAACAGCTCTAGTCTACAGCTCCCAGTGTGAGCGACACAGAAGGTGGGGATTTCTGCATTTCCACCTGAGGTACCAGGTTCATCTCACTGGGGCTTGTCAGACAGTGGGTGCAGGACAGTGGGTGCAGCCCACGGACTGTGAGCCAGAGCAGGGCAAGGCATCACCTCACCCAGGAAGCACAAGGGGTTGGTGAACTCCCTTTCCTAGCCAAGGGAAGCCATGACAGATGGCACCTGGAAAATCGGATCACTCCCACCACCCAAAAACTGCGCTTTTCCAATGGTCTTAGCAAATGGCACACCAGGAGATTATATACCGTGCCTGGCTTGGAGGGTCCCTTGCCCACGGAGCCTTGCTCACTGCTAGCACATCAGTCTGAGATCAAACTGCAAGGCAGCAGCCAGGCTGAGGGAGGGGTGCCCCACATTGCTGAGGCTTGAGTAGGTAAACAAAGCAGCTGGGAAGCTCAAACTGGGTGGAGCCCACTGCAGTTCAAGGATGCCTGCCTGCCTCTATAGACTCCACCTCTGGTGGCAGGGCATAGCTGAATAAAAGGCAGCAGAAACTTCTGCAGACTTAAATGTCCCTGTCTGGCAGCTTTGAAGAGAGTAGTGGTTCTCCCAGCACAGAGTTTGAGGTCTGAGAACAGATAGACTGTTTCCTCAAGTGGGTCCCTGACCCCCGAGTAGCCTAACTGGGAGGCACCTCCCAGAAGGGGCTGACTGACACCTCATACAGCCGGGTGCCCCTCTGAGACGAAGCTTCCGGAAGAATGATCAGACAGCAGCATTTGCCATTCTGCAATATTTGCGATTCTGCAACCTCTGCTGGTGATACCCAGGCGAACAGGGTCTGGAGTGGGCCTCCAGCAAACCCCAACAGACCTGCAGCTGAGAGTCCTGACTGTTAGAAGGAAAACTAACAAACAGAAAGGACATTCACACCAAAACTCCATCTGTTCATCACCATCATGAAAGACCAAAAGTAGATAAAACCACAAATATGGGGAGAAATCAGAGTAGAAAAGCTGAAAATTCTAAAAACTGGAATTATTTTTCTTCTCCAAAGGAACGCAGCTCCTCACCAGCAGCAGAACAAAGCTGGATGGAGAATGACTTTGATGAGTTGAGAGAAGAAGGCTTCAGAAGATTGGTAATAATGAACCTCTCTGAGATAAAGAAGGATGTTCGAACCCATCACAAAGAAGCTAAAAACCTTGAAAAAAGATTGGACGAATGGCTAACTAGAATAAACAACATAGAGAAGAACTTAAAGGACCTGATGGAACTGAAAACCATGGCACGAGAACTATGTGATGCATGCACAAGCTTCAGTAGCCAATTCGATCAACTGGAAGAAAGGGTATCAGTGATTGAAGATCAAATGAATGAAATAAAGCAAGAAGAGAAGCTTAGAGGAAAAAGAAATGAACAAAACCTCCAAGAAATATGGGACTATGTGAAAAGACCAAATCTACATCTGATTGGTGACCTGAAAGAGACAGGGAGAGTGGAACCAAGTTTGAAAACACTCTTCAGGATATTATCCAGGAGAACTTACACAACCTAGCAAGGCAGGCCAACATTCAAATTCAGGAAATATAGATAACAGCACAAATATACTCCTTGAGAAGAGCAACTCCAAGACACATAATTGTCAGATTCACCAAAGTTGAAATGAGGGAAAAAATGTGAAGGGCAGCCAGAGAGAAAGGTCGGGTTACCCACAAAGGGAAGCCCATCAGACTAACAGCAGATCTCTTGGCAGAAATTCTACAAGCCAGAAGAGAGTGGTGGCCAATATTCAACTTTCTTAAAGAAAAGAATTTTCAACCCAGAATTTCATATCCAGCCAAACTAAACTTCA
>NW_016829908.1:1109066-1128483 GCF_001698545.2 Rhinopithecus bieti
CTAAACCAGGAAGAAGTTGAATCCCTGAATAGACCAATAACAGGCTCTGAAATTGAGGCAATAATTAAGAGCCCACCAACCAAAAAAAGTCCAGGACCAGATGGATTCACAGCCAAATTCTACCAGAGGTATAAGGAGGAGCTGGTACCATTCCTTCTGAAACTATTCCAATCAATAGAAAAAGAGGGAATCCTCCCTAACTCATTTTATGAGGCCAACATCATCCTGATACCAAAGACACAACAAAAAAAGAGAATTTTAGACCAATACCCCTGATGAACATCGACGTGAAAATCCTCAGTAAAATACTGGCAAACCGAATCCAGTAGCACATCAAAAAGCTTATCTACCATGGTCAAGTTGGCTTCATCCCTGGGATACAAGACTGGTTCAACATACTCAAATCAATAAACATAATCCACCACATAAACAGAACCAATGACGAAAAGCACGTGATTATCTCAATAGATGCAGAAAAGGCATTTGACAAAATTCAACAGGCTTTCATGCTAAACACTCGCAATAAACTGGGTATCGATGGAATGTATCTCAGCACAATAAGAGTTATTTATGACAAACCCACAGCCAATATCATACTGAATGAACAAAAACTGGAAGCATTCCCTTTGAAAACCGGCACAAGACAAGGATGACCTCTCTCACCACTCCTATTCAACATAGTGTTGGAAGTTCTGGCCAGGGCAATCAGGCAGGAGAAAGAAATCAATGGTATTCAAATAGGAAGACAGGAAGTCAAATTGTCTCTGTTTGCAGGTGACAAGATTGTATGTTTAGAAAACCCCATCATCTCAGCCCCAAATCTCTGTAAGCTGATAAGCAACTTCAGCAAAGTCTCAGGATACAAAATCAACGTGCAAAAATCACAAGCATTCCTAAACACCAATAACAGACAAACAGAGAACCAAATCATGAATGAACTCCCATTCACAATTGCTTCAAAGAGAATAAAACACCTAGGAATTCAATTTACAAGGGATGTGAAGGACCTCTTCAAGGAGAATTACAAACCACTGCTCAATGAAATAAAAGAGGACACAAACAAATGGAAGAATAGTCCATGCTCATGGATAGGAAGAATCAATATCATGAAAATGGCTACACTGCCCAAGGTAATTTATAGATTCGATGCCATCCCCTTCAAGTTACCAATGACTTTCTTCACAGAACTGGAAAAAAACTACCTTAAAGTTCATATGGAACCAAAAAAGAGCCCACATTGCCAAGACAATCCTAAGCAAAAAAAAAAAAATAAAGCTAGAGGCATCACGGTACCTGACTTCAAACTATACCTCAAGTTTACAGTAACCAAAACAGCATGGTACTGGTACCAAAACAGAGATGTAAACCAATGGGACAGAATAGAGCCCTCAGAAATAATACCACACATCTATAATTATCTGATCTTTGACAAACCTGACAAAAACAAGAAATGGGGAAAAGAATCCCTATTTAATAAATGGTGCTGGGAAAACTGGCTAGCCATATGTAGAAAGCTGAAACATGTGATAGCAGCATGATTTATAATCCTTTGGGTATATACCCAGTAATGGGATGGCTGGGTCAAATGGTGTGAACTGTGATATTACATCATATATACACATGATGGAATACTATGCAGTCATAAAAAATGAATTAATGACATTCACAGCCTCCTGGATGAAACTGGAGACTATTATTCTAAATGAAGTAACTCAGGAATGGAAAACCAAACATCATATAGTCTTACTCATAAGTAGGAACTAAGCTATGAAAATGCAAAGGCATAAGAATGACACAATGGACTTTGGAAACTCAGAGGGGAAGGGTGGGAAGAGGATGAAGGATAAAAGACTACAAATAGGGTGCAGTGTATACTGCTCGGATGAAGGGTGCACCAAAATCTCACAAATCACCACTAAAGAACTTACTCATGTAACCAAACACTACCTCTTCCCCAATAATCTATGGAAATAAAAAAAATTAAAATAAATAATTAAATACATAAATAAAAAATTTTTAAAAAGGAGGACATAGTCCATGGTGTCAAATGATGATAATAACTTACATAGGGAAAAAAAAAGCTGAAAAACATCTTTTGGATTGGCAGCTAAGTGTTCACTAGTGATCTTGATTCAAGCATATTCAGGTGGAGGGCTGAGGACCGAAATCAAATGGCATTTGGTTTGAGGAGTGAAAGGGAGGTAAGGAAATTATGTGCTACTTTTTTAAGAAGTCTGATGTGAAAAGAAGGAAGATATAGAATAATGTCTACAGCAGGTTTGGCAAATATTTTTTGTGGAAGTAAAACAGTAATTTCCAACAATTCACTGTTAGTGTAGAAATATAGAAACGTTTTGTATTTCTCTTGTAATCTTGCTAAATTCATTTATTAGCTTTAGTAGCTTTTTGGAAAGCCGTTAGAATTTTCCAGATAGGTGATCATGTTATCTGAGAATAGGTTTACTTCTTTCTTACTAATATATATGGTTTTTATTCCTGTTTATCCTTATCGTATTGGCTAAGATGTGCAACATAATGTTAAATAAAAGTGGTGAGGGCAAATATCCTTTCCTTTTTCCTGAACTTAGAGGGAAAGCATTTTCCTTTCACTATTAAGTATAATGTTAGCTGTAGGTTTTGCCTAGATAAACATTTTCAGGTGAAGAAAGTTTCCCTTTATTCCTAGTTGAATACAAATTTTAAAAAAATTACGGTGGGTGTCACATGCATTTTATTCATCTATTGAGATGATTTTTCTTCATGTGCTAATATGAAAAATTGCATGATTTATTTAAATACCAACACAACTTTGCATTCTCAGGATAAATCCCACTTGGTCACACAGTATTATCTTTTAAATATATTGCTGATTTTCATTTGGCAATATATTCTTAAGGATTTTTGCATCTATTTTCATGCATAGGTATTTTCCCAAAGTTTTCTCTTCTTGTAATATTTGTCTGACTTTAGAATCAGGATACTGCTAGCCTCATAAAATAAGTTGGAAAGTGCTTCTTCTCTTCTATTTTCTGGAACAGTTTACATAGAATTAGTATTATCTCTTGCCTAAAGATTTGGTAGAATTCACCTATGATGTCATCTGAGATTAAAGTTTTATTTTGTTGGGAGACTTTAAACTACAAATTGAATTTCTTTAGTAGAATATAGGTATATTCCGGTTATCTATTGAGCTTGGGAAGTTTTGTTCATCTATTTTACTTATGTTGTTGGATTTTATGGCATAAATTTATTCGTGATATTCCCTTATTTGCCATTAATATCTGTAGGATCTGTTGTAATCTTTGTTCATTGTATCAGTAATTGTGTTGTGAGGAGTCTGACTAGGGAAGTTTCTCCATAGCAATCAATAATAATGACATCGGGGTTGGGGGGTAACTAGGGTACTAGTGACATTCTTGGTTGTGGGAGACTGCCCTGTGCATTGTAGGATGTTTGGCAGCTTTCCTGACCTCTGCATCCCAGTACCACCTCCCAGTTGTGGCAACAAAAATGTCTCCAGACATCATTAAATGTCCTCTGGGAGGCAAAATTACCTCTGGTTAAGAACGACTGATCTAGAAAATTAACAATTCCATTGTTCTTTACAAAGGTCTAGCTCTGGGTTTCATTACTTTTCCCTACTGTTACTCTGTTTTTTATTTCAGTGGTTTCTGTTCTTACCTTAATGGATTCTTTTTTTCTTTATTTGCATTTAATGTACTTTTTATGTAGGAGCAAGAAGGGTGGAAACTTTTATCATTGACTTTTAAATCTTCTTTTCTAATATAAGCATTTAATGATATAAAATTTCTGTTAAAAGCACTGATTTAGCAGAATTCTCTAGATTTTGTTTTGTTTTCATTCACTTGAAAATATTTTCTAAATTCCCTTTTGATTTCTTCTTTGATCCATTAGTCATTTAAAGTATATGTAAAGTATATGGTTTAATATCAAAATATTTAGGATATTTTTTAGATATATTATTAATTTATGATTTAATTCTGTTGTGGTCAGAGAATATACTCTTGTTATTTAAATCCTCTCTTAAGTTTAAGACTTGTTTATTGGGAAGATGCTTCCAAGATGGCCAGATAGGAACAGCTCCGATCTACAACTCCCAATGAGATCAACGCAGAAGATGGGTGATTTCTGCATTTCCAACTGAGGTACCTGGTTCATCTCACTAGGACTGGTTGGACAGTGGGTGCAGCCCATGCAGGGCGAGCCAAAGCAGGGCAGGGCATTGCCTCACCCAGGAAGTGCAAGGGGTTGGAGGATTTCCCCTTCCTAGCCAAGGGAAGCCGAGAGTGACTGTACCTGGAGGAGCAGTACACTCCTGCCAAAGTACTGCATTTTCCTACAGTCTTCACAACCAGCAGACCCGGAGATCCCCTCCTGTACCTGGGTCAGTGGGTTCCATGCCTACGGAGCCTTGCCCACTGCTATGGCAGCAGTCTGAGATAGACCTGCAAAGTGGGAACTTGGTACGGGGAGAGGTGTCTGCCATTGCTGAGGCTTGAGTAGGCAGTTCTATGCTCATAGTGTAAACAAGCTGCAGGGAAGCTTGAGTTGAGCAGAGGCCCTGCAACTCAGCAAAGCCTACTGCCTCTCTAGATTCCACCTCTGGGGCAGGGCATATCTGAACAAAAGGCAGCAGACAGCTTCTGCAGACTTATACGTCCCTCCCTCACAGTTCTGAAGAGAGCAGTGGTTCTCCTAGCACAGCATTCAAGCTCTGATAATGGACAGACTTCCTCCTCAAGTGGGTCCCTGACCCCACCTGTGTAGCCTGACTGGGAGACACCTCCCAGTAGGGGCCGACAGGCACCTCATACAGGCAGGTGCTCCTCTGGGCTGAAGTTTGCAGAAGAAGGATCAGGCAGCAATATTTGCTGTTCTGCAGACTCCGCTGGTGATACCCAGGCAAACAGAGTCTGGAGTGGATCTGCAGCTGAGGGGCCTGTTAGAAGGAAAACTAACAAACAGAAAGGAATAGCATCAACATCAACAAAAAGGACATCCACACCAAAACCCCATCTGTAGGTCACCAACATCAAAGACTAATGGTAGATAAAACCACAAAGATGGGGAGAAACCAGAGCAGAAAGGCTGAAAATTCCAAAAACCAGAATGCCTCTTCTCCCCCGAAGGAACACAACTCCTCGCCAGCAAGGGAACAAAACTGGATGGAAAATGAGTTTGAGGAGTTGACAGAAGTAGGCTTCAGAAGGTCTGTAATAACAAACTTCTCCAAGCTAAAGGAGCGTGTTCTAACTCGTCAAGCTATCCCCATCAAACTACCAATGACTTTCTTCACTGAATTGGAAAAAACTACTTTGAACTTCATATGGAACCAAGAAAGAGCCCGCATAGCCAACACAATCCTGGGCAGGAAGAACAAAGCTGGAGACATCATGCTACCTGACTTCTAACTATACTACAAGGCTACAGTAACCAAAACAGCATGGTACTGGTACCAAAACAGATATATAGACCAAGGACCAGAACGGAGGCCTCTGAAGTAACAGCACACATCTACCACCATCTGATCTTTGACAAACCTGACACACAGCAATGGGGAAATGATTCCCTATTAATAAATGATTCCCAACCTGATAAATGATGTTGGGAAAACTGGCTAGCCATATGCAGAAAACTGAAACTGGACCCCTTCCTTATACCTTATACAAAAATCAAATCAAGATGGATCAAAGACTTAAACATAAGACCTAGGACCATAAAAATCCTAGAAGAAAACCTAGACAATACCATTCAGGACATAGGCATGGTCGAAGACTTTATGTCTTAAACACCAAAAGCAATGGCAACAAAAGCCAAAATTGACAAGTGGGATCTAATTAAACGAAAGAGTTTCTGCACAGCAAAAGAAACTATCATCAGAGTAAATAGGCAACCTGCAGAATAGGAGAAAATTTTTGCAATCTATCCTTCTGACAAAGGGCTCATATCCAGAATCTACAAAGAACTCAAACAAATTTACAAGAAAAACACAATCCCACTAAAAAACGGGCAAAGGATATGAATAGACACTTCCCAAAAGAAGATATTTATGCAGCCCACAGACATATGAAAAAAATGTTCATCATCACTGGTCATGTGATGGTCACCAGGTATTTCTCCTAATGCTATCCCTCCCCTAGAACATCACACACTGGGGCCTGTTGCGGGGGTGTGGGACTAGGGGGAAAATATGTATTATTAAGTCAAGTTGGTTGATAGTTTTGTTTAAGCCTTTTATATCTTCGCTGATATCTACTTGTTTATTAACTACTGAGGGAGAAGTGTTGAAATCTACAACTATAATTGTGGATTTATCTATTTATTCCTTTAGCTCTATAAATATGACCTGGTTTTGGGTGCATACCATGTAAGATGGCTATAATTTCCCAAAGATTTGACTCTATGTCATTATGAGATAGTTTTCCTTATCCTTGCTAATACTTTTCATCTTGAAGTCCATTTTGATACAAACAAAACCACTGCAGGCTTCTTATGATACAAATAAAACCACTGCATGATATTTTTTCAATTATTTTAATTTAAATTTATGAATTGCTTTGTATTTAGACGACTACTTTTACACAACATATAGTTGGCTCTTGCTTTTTCATCCAATCTAATCATTTCTACCTTTTAATTTGAGGAATTTAAGCTATTTTTATTTAATGTAATTATCTGTATAATTGCTTTCAGGTTTATCATCCTGCTATTCATTTTCTATTAGTCCCATCTTCTTATTGTTCTTTTTCCCTCTGTTACTGCCTTATTTTGGATTATCTTTAACGATTCTTTTTTATCTACACATTAGCTTATTAGCCCTACGCCTTCTTTTTCAATGATTGCTCAATGGTTTACAATATATATCTTTAATTTGCCACATTCTACCCTCATATGTAGTGTAAGAAACACACAGTAGTCTATTTCCTTCTTCCATATTTTGTGTTATTGTTATAATATATTTTATTTCTTCATGTGTGCAAGTCTCACAAGAAGCTATTTGTGCTTCTTTAAGCAGTTATCTTACCAAAAAATTAAAAATTAGAAAAATACATTTTTAATATTTACTCATATTTATTATTGCTGATACTTTTTATTCCTTTATATAGATCCAAATTTCCGCTGGGCATCATACTTCTACTCCCTAAAGAACTTCCTTTAATATATATGCATCTTTATATTAAAATGGATTTCTTATAAGCAACACAAAGTAGGGTCTTTAAAATTGTTGATTCATTCTAACGGTTTCTCTTTTAATTGGTATATTTAAACCATTGATGTTTAAAATAATTATTGATATAGTTGGATTTATCTGCCATATTTGTTGCTTTTTACTTGTTGCCTTTATTCTTTGTTTTTATTTTTCCTTCCACTCTTTTATTTCTGCATTTGTGGTATTAACTGAGCGTTTTATGGGATTCCATTTTCTCTCCCTTGGTAGCATATCAGTTATACCTCTTCTCTTATTTTTTTTTTAGTAGTTGCCCTAGAGTTTGTAATATACACTCACAACTAATTGAAGTCCATTTTCAAATAACAGTGTATCTCTTCATAGGTAATGCAAGTAACCTGTAATAACAAAATAATACTAATATCTCAATCCTGTCCCTTGTATCATTGCTGTCATTAATTTTAAACATTACATAAATGTATGTGTAATATATATGCATGTATAAAACATATGATATATAAGGAAACATAATTAAAAACTTTGTTGCTGTTATTGTATCAAACAGTTATCTGTTAGATTACTTAAAAATAGGAAAATAAAAGGTTTTTTTTTTTACCCTTATTCTTTTTCTAATGCTCTTCCTTGATGTAAAGCCAGGTTTTTGACTTGCATAATTTCCTTTCTCTCTGAATAATTTCTTTTAACATTTCACGCAAGGCAGCTCTCCTGGAAACAAATGTCTTCAATTTTTGTCTGAGAAAGTATTTCTTCTTCATTTTTGAAGGATAATTCCACAGGGTACAAAATTCTAGGATGGTGGAGTTTTTTTTCTCTCAACACTTTAAATATTTCACTTCATTTTCTTCTTGCTTGCATGATTTCTGAGAAGTCAGACGTAATTCTTACCTTTGTTTCTCTATAGGTAAGTTTTTTTTTTTCTCTCTGGCTCCTTTCAAAATATTTTCTTTGATTTCCTTGAATATTAGAAATACCTTTAAATATTAGAAAATATTCAGACTGTAGTTTGATATGCCTAAGTGTTGTTTTTTGGTTTTCACCCTGTTTAGTGTTCTCTGAGTTTCCCGGGTCTGTGATTTTTCTAACTTTCACAGACATTATGATTCACAGTCATTACGGCTTCAAATATTTCTACTCTTCCTTTCTTTTTTATCCTAGTAATAGTCTCATTATGCACATGTGATACCTTTTGTTGTACCACAGTTTTTGTATATTCTGTTCCACTTTTTCAGCCATTTTTCTCTTTGTCTTTCCATTTTGGAAGTTTCTGTTGTCATCCTCAATCTCAGATATTCTTTACTTAGCAGTTTCCAGTCTACTAATAAGCCCATCAAAGGCATTCTTTATTTCTGCTAGAGTGTTTTTTATTGTTAGCATTTCTTTTCTTTGTTTTGCTTTTTTAGAATTTTCATCTCTTTGCTTACACTGCTCATCTATTTTTGCATACTGTCTGCTTTAGCCTTTCGAGCCCTTAGTATCTTAATCATGGTTGTTTTAAATTGTAGATTTAATAATTCCAACATCCCAACCATATCTAAATGTGATTCTGACGCTTGCTTTGTCTCTTCTGACCATGTTGTTGGTTTTTTTTGTTTGTTTGTTTGTTTTTGCTTTTTAGTATGCCTTGCAATTTTTTCTTGAATACTGGGTAAAAGGAACTGCTGGATATAGGTCTTTAGTAATGTGGTGTGCGATGTGAGGGAAGGGAAATATGTTACAGTCCTATGATTAGGTCTCAGCCTTTTAGTGATCAAATGCCTCTGGACGGTGCAGTTCACAAGTATTTCTCTGTCTCTCCCACCCACACACACACACTTAGGTGTGAAAGGATGGATAAAGTGGACTGGAACTGGGTATCTTCTTTCTCCTCATTGAAAGCTAGCAGAGGCTGGGGTTGAGCATTTTCCTTCCCTCTTGTCAGTGAGGCTATGAAAAAATCAAGTAGTTTAGGCACTGCTAAAATATTTTATCTGAAGAGCAGAACTTGTTAAGAACAGAAAGCTCTGGCATATTTTACATGGTTACTTTCCTCTCCCTTTGTCAGAAGCATAAGGGAATTTTTCTCCATTATTGGCTGTAAGAACCTGGTTGAGCTCCTGGAGACAAAACTTACAAAAGTGTGGGGACAATCTCCACCCCTGGGACAGGGCCCTAAGGCATTTGTAACTTCAAGACTTGTCCACTCCGAGCCTCCAGCAATTCATCAATTATAGTTATGGTTTTCCAACCCCTGCAGTGAATCCCACAGAGATTTCTGCTCATGGGTTTCTGCTCTTGTGTTTGGCATTCTCTGTGTTTGTCTGCCTTTCTTGTTTTTGGGGCAGCAATTTTCCCCATGACCTCACTTCTATGACAGACACAAGAAGTGTTGAGGATCTGTTCAGCTTTTAACTTGTCAGCATGTAGTGATGACTTACAAGCTCCTTACACACCAGATTGAAAACTGGTTTCTCCCATTTTATCATTTTTTAAAAAAACCACCAAGGTCTGTTGCTTTGGTGTTGGCTGTCACATTGCATTACCCCAGAGGCCGTAATTCCAGCCCCTGGTTTGCGAGAATAAAGCCTGACCTTTACAGAGAAGCAGAGTCCGGAATTAGAGAGAAGGGGTCCTCGGCCTGGATATTCCTGTCCCCTTTAGCAGTTTGATTAGAGGACCCTCTCCTTTTGATTTAACTACTTACAACCATTCATATGGTGTCTATACTAAATGAGCTTGTTCTCTAAAGTAAGTAACAAGGAAAAAATGCTAGAGATACACATGAATACAATAGAAAAATAGCTTATTTCTAACATTTGTAATTTGAATTTTCAAGTTTATATATACTTTCTGATTATAAAACAATGTTGCTCCTCTGACTAACATTTTTTGTGATACTTCTTAACTTAAAAAATAAATGGCATATAAGGCTTTTACAATATAATTCCAGCCAAACTTCCCAATGTGTCACCAGCTATTCTCTTTTACATATTCTAAAATGATCCCCATCAGACTATTTCATGTTTCTAAAACATGCCATAAATGTTTTTATTTTAAGTTCCAGGATACATGGGCAGGATGTGCAGGTTTGTTACACAGGTAAATGTGTGCCATAGTGGTTTGCTGCATCTATCAATCCGTCACCTAGATATTAAGCCTAGCAATCATTAGCTATTTAATCTAATGCTCTCCCTGCCATGCACCCCTCCCTACTGCCGACAGACCCCAGTGTGTGTTGTTACCCTCCCTGTGTCCATGCGTTCTCATTGTTCGGCTCCCATTTATAAGTGAGAACATGTGGTATTTGGTTTTCTGTTCCATGTGCGAATTTGCTGAGGATAATGGCCTCTTGCTCCACCCATGTTTCTGCAAAGGACATGATCTCATTACTTTTTACGTATTCCATGTTATATGAACCACATTTCCTTTATCCAATCTATCATTGATGGGCATTTGGGTTGATTCCATGTCTTCGCTATTGTGAATGGTGCCGCAGTAAACATACACATGCAACATGCCATAAATGTTAATTGTCAGTGTTAAAATAGAGTTACTCAACTGTAGACATGTAGTATTTTCTAAATATTCACTGATATTAATAATTAAACAAATAAAGAGTAATTAAACTTTAAAAATTTATCAAGCTATTACTTGAAGAAAAGTCACTGTAAATTTTGATAAGCAAATAAAGAATTATGGATATTCTGTAGAAAATATCTAGGTATTTTCAAGGTCTATAGTGATAAAATTTTGTTTGTTGTTTTGATGTTGTCTAAGCTCACATCAAAACTTAGTACTTTCACTGTTCTTGCTATAAATAAGCAATTTTTAAATACATATGAGTAATATATAACTAATGCTATATTTCCAAGGAAGCAAACTCAGAGTGACTATCCTTTCCCCAACTCTGACTCTACATACTTTGGATATTCTGGACTTTTCCAGAGGCCATTGGAGTTAATATAGTTTAACATGGAGGCCTTAGAGTCAGAAACAGATTTAAACTCTGTGTAAATCCCAACTCAATCACCTACTAGCTGTATGACCTTGTATGATTTATGTGGTTACAATAAACCTTTGTTTTATTATATGTAATCATTGGACCTACCTAAGAGAATTGTTATGGAGAGATAATACAAATTACATGCCTGACATGCAGTATGTTTCAATAACTATGAGCAATTATTATAAGCATAGATGATGGCATCAGGCTCCTAATGGAGTGGGGCTGAAGCCTATGGCATGCTTTAGATGTCAAGGTTCTCTGTATAACCAGTCTGGCCTTGAACCCTGATTATTACTAAAGCGCAAGATAGGCCCATTCCTACTGCTAGATTTATCAGATTTTTAAAAAATGCAATGCATTCTAATAGCACTGGAATGATCATGAGAGTAGAGCCATGATTGAATGCATAAACCTGACTCAAAGTTAAGAAAAAAATGTTATGGGGACCCTCTCTTTTACCTCTCCCACTCTCTCAGGAGAGCTGAGATACTGTCCTTTCAGAGGACGCTAACCTGTCCATCTGTACAGCAAGAGAGATGAGCATGGGTCTGAGTAGGTGCTAAACTTCAGTAACACCCAGCTAGCTGGTCCATCTACCATTCAAGCAAAAGTTCAGAATAAGAAGATTAAAACAATGTTATCAGAGGTAGTATTAGCAGAAAAAGAAGAGAAGCCACAGCAACTGCCATTCATGAAATTAAGACCCTGATGCTAATGGCCTTCTGTACAGAAGAGGCAAACCTGATTCCAATACTTGTATATTTACTAGGAATTCTTGTAAGGACATACTGAAGAAATACACCAAGTATTATAGACTATACCAGCAAAGAACCCCTAAAAGATTAGTCGAAAAAGACTCAATATTGGTTACTGCTAAGAAAGAGAAGATATGAAGAGATAGCTTTCCTTCATATCAATTTGTAGATACCTCACTCATAAGCCTTTGGCAAACGTAACAGGTATTGCTCTCCTGAAAACTGTACATATACACACACATTATTTTGCTTGCTCTTTCTGCAGATATAAAACCCCAAAGACTCCCCCCACCCCAGTGGATCTGGGTTTGGATGCTGAACTCCTGCTCTTCCAGTACAGAAAATGACTTAAAGTTTGGGCTATTCAGAGGGCTATTGATAGCCCTCTGAAAACTCACTGTTTCTCATCTCAATATGCTTTGCTTTTTTTTTTTTCCCATCGCTACTCTCATTTATGCCTTAAAGATAAATTTTGCACATTGTTCCCCTACTCATAATAATAAACCAATGGAGAACACAAGAAAAACCATTTTTCTGTTTTATTGTGCCTCGTCTTCTAGTGATACATTAGCCAGCAGTAACAATAGCTCAGCATTCTCACAGTCAGGATTAGCTTTCATCTTAAAACTAATTACCATATTACAAAGGAATAGATGAATATAAGAACAAAGACAGTAGACATGCTGATCACCATCACAGCACACACAAGAATGGGGCTCAGAAGTTTGAACAGAGAGAAGTGCTAAAGATAAAGCTTTAGATTTCACAATAAGATGTGCACAAAATTATTATTACGTTCACCAAGGTGAGAAGTTTAACACTAAGTTGTAATGATTTCTCATTAAAAATATGACTTGTTGTCACTGATGATATGCATTTGTTAAGAATACACTAATAATTAAACTATACCAAAGTGAAAATGTAACACTAATAACTAACATTGGTCATAGCACGGCCTGGCTAGTCTTTTCAAGAGTTAGGGTTCTTGCTTTGCGGTCTTTTTTTCAATGGGTTGACTGATTAGTCAGAGATGTACTTTCATACACTACTGATGGTGGAAGGCTACGGATCAGACATCAGACTATCCGGAAAGAATTTTAAAAATATAATTGCTTGTCACCAGCCCTTGTACTGCGCCCTCAATTGCCCATCTTTAATTAGAATTTTTGTCCACAGGCCCAGGCAACAATGTTTATTGACAGTTCCTCAGGCAATTCTAATGAGCAGCCAGACTTGAGACCCTGTTGTAAACCCTCTGTATCAACTTTCAATTTAAATGTAGCCATTTTGATGCTTTCTCTGACTGGAGCCAGTGATTTGCCTTTTAAGGAAACTGGTGAAAACTAAATTGAACACCCCTTGTTTTCACAATAATTTGAAGACAGGGTAATTATTCTGAGTCATCTTGCAAAGATGTCCTGTTATACAGGTTATTTTTAACAAATTTATAGAGTTTAAGGCCCATGTAAAGAAATCAATCTATTTGCAGATAAACAATGTTTAATCTGTATGAGACAAGTCCCAAACCTTATCTGCAAATGGGCTAGATTTTGCATATGGCAGATAACTTGTAACTTAGTTGATATCCCAACAACCCTGTTGTCTTTCTTTAGCACAATACGCTCTTATCTTCCCTGGTTTGATTCTGTCTACCTATGCCCTAATGAAGTCTTACTATATGGTTTGGTTTCCTATCATTTTTATGACATGCATTCCCCTTTACATTAAATAAAAATTGTTTTTAGTCTATATTAATTTCCTTTAAACTTTCCTGACAGCATTTCACCTGCCTCTCTTCTCAACTATGTCAATTGACATTGTCTTTTCTTTATAGATTCTGTTTGAAAACATCCTAGGAGTTAGAGTTAAGCATCTGTCTTAAGTACTTGATGTCTATTTGGTAGAATTTATGTACCCATTATCTTTGTTTTATTTGTGAAGGCCAAAGAAGTCTATGCTTTGGAGGTGTTCAATGACTTACTCAAATGAAAAATAAAGGTTTCTGTTAGAAAGAAGCTGTTTTCCTCCAGAGTAGCAGTTACTGAATTAACCATAGTTTACGGCCTCTGATTTATGACATTGATAATAGGTATAATTGAAGTATCTTCATCACCAATTAAGGAGGTGGAAAAAGCATCAGACTGGGAGTAGACTAGGAATTGATTGGATTTCAAATTCCAGTCAGTTGAAGGGAGAAGATCTGGGCTCAGATTATATCTTTTCTACTTGCAGTAACTTTGATCAAGTTACTTAACCCTCTGTGATCCTGTTGAGGATAATAGCAATCTCATGTCACTGGGTTGTTGTGAAGAGAACTGAGATAATAACAGAGTAGGAACTCAGTAAATGTTTGAGGCTATTTTAAGGCATATAATTTTTTTTTTTTTACAAACATGGAATAATAAAAGCAAATAGCTTTGGAGTCCAGGAGACCTGAACAGCTGTGTGACTTCTGGCAAGTTACTTAACTTCTCTGTTTTCTCTGACTGCCATGAGGATTAAATAAAAGACTTATGTATATAATTGACTGTCTTCACTGGTATCATCAGTATATGAGAATGAATGCAGTAAAATTAAGAATACATTTTATCAGCTCCTCCCCCTATCCCTTGCTTACAGCATCCATACTTTTTGGGGCTGAGACAGCAATGCTTAGCAAGAGTGCCGTCTGCTCCTCCACATCCACTTGCCAAGTTGCAGTTCGGCAGGGCCATGAAGCTTCTGATTATTGAGTTATAAGTAGAAGCAACGTGTTTTTTATGACAACTTAACTTCTCTTGACTAATACATTCATCCCATTGCCTAAAGACTTTCTAGAAGTAATAGTGAATTTCTGCAAGTACCAATGAATATACTGTCAGTTAATGGGAAATCCAGGATATCCCCCTGCTACTTCTGAAGTATCTGCTACTTAACCACCAGGGGGCTATCATCACCTACTGGGCACTTCCATTTTCACTGTTGCCCTCAAGATGCCTGATATGGTTTGGCTTTGTGTCCCCACCCAAATCTCATGTTGAACTGTAATCCCCAATGTTGATCTAGTGGGAGGTGATTACATCATGGGAGCAGATTTCCCCCTTGCTGTTCTTGTGATGGTGGGTTCTCACAAGATCTGTTGTTTGGCAGTGTGTGGCACTTCCCCCTTTGCTCTCTCTCTTCCTCTTGCTCTAGCCATGTAGGACTTGCGAGCTTCCCCTCTGCCTTCTGCCATGATTGTAAGTTTCCTGAGCTACCCGCTACCCCAGTCGTGCTTCCTGTATAGCCTGTGGAACCGTGAGTCAATTAAACCTCTTCCCTTTATAAATTACCCAGGCTCACATAGTTCTCTGTAGCAATGTGAGAGCAGATGGGTATGTGCCAAAACTATTTGTTGGTTTGTGATAAAAAGGAGGCATGCTTCTTTTCCCTTTTTTATGTTACATTGAATTAGAAGACTAATAAGTAGTGTTGCTGGTGCCAATACTTTACTGAGTTTTAGTGGAAATGCCCTTTTATTGCTTGCTCTCTCTCCCTGACTGAGACAGGGTCCATGAGCAGGAGACAATTCCAAGTGACCCAGTATCACTGAAGACTGAGTAGACTCAGAAGATGCCCTGTCTTCTGATGACTGAGGCTTTCAAATTGGGTTAGGCACATGATGTCTTACTTTTTTCTGCCCTTAAGGTGAGTTATTTTCCAGGAGGATCTCAGCACCTTCATAAGAATGGATTTGTCCAAATCTGTTCAGACATGCCTGAACTGCTTACGTGGATGCACTTAGCCTCAAACTGAGCTATACTCTCACGTGTGTGTACAGCACCCAGCAGAGCACCGGGAAACAGGTCCCACAAAGAGTGGTGCTGCTGGTGGAAAAGGTAGTCACCGCAGCTTATATGGTAAGTTCTTTTTTTCTTGTTTCTAAGATTTAAAAGAAGTTCCTTTCTCTCTTCTTCTAGACTTCTCTATTTTTCATCCTTTGATTCATTATCATCAGAGAGTTTGATTAGCTTTCAGTTTTATGCAGAGCAGCGCAGTCTTCCTGGCCACTGGGTTGGATTTATTTTTATATCTAATAGGAATTAGGTTACAGAAGATGGTTTCAGAATGTCTCACATCCGGCCTCCCTCACTCACTAAAATGTTAACCTTTGTTCTTTTAAAATATTGATAAACACAATTGTTAATGAATTTTCCTTCAGTTTTCATCAGAGCTGAATCTTTAGACTTTTGGAATCTCATGAATCATGGGAAGTTCCCAAGGAAAATGGGAACTTTTGGTGCCACAAAGTTTTTAAAAGGTTTTGATCTTTCTTTCAAGGTACTCTTCATGGGGCGTATGTGTGTCAAAATTTCACTTAGCTGATGTATTGTTATTAAAAGTGAATTGTTTCATTTCCTTTAGACAACACTAAAGGGAATGTTTTCTGCTAGTTTTAAGCGATAAAAATCTGAACACAATAGGTCTTAATATAAGAAGCATTTGGGTGTTACTTTTTCCTCTGTTAAGAGAAAAAACAACCCCATTTATAAAGCGTTATTAAATCAAATTATTAATTCCAGTGGGATTTGAAACTCAGTAACAAAAATAATTCATATAATGTTACTTTTTCTGATTTTCCTGGGCTTCTTTACTAATTGGAAAATTTATTGCAAAATGAAAGCCTAAATAATTAATTTTTTTTTTTTTTTTTTGAGACAGAGTCTCTCTGTCACCCAGGCTGGAGTGCAGTGGGATGATCTCAGCTCACTGCAACCTCCGCCTTCCTGGTTCACATGATGCTCATGCCTCAGCCACCAAAGTACCTGGGATTACAGGTTGCACCACCACGCCCAGCTAATTTTTGTATTTTTGATAGAGACAGGGTTTCACCATATTGGCCAGGGTGGTCTAACCTCAAGTGATCCACCTGCCTTGGCCTCCCAAAGTGCTGAAATTACAGGTGTGAGCCACTAAACCTGGCCAACAATTGAATTTTTGAACTGGGAGAAAACCTATTTAACTAAAACACTTATATTTATATAAATTTATATTTATGTCTCTCTCTCTCTCTTTCCTTACACACACACACACACACACACACACATATATATGCTGAGGCCCAAAGAGTTTATATTATTTAGCAATGATACTGCTTTAGTCCGTTCAAAGTACTATAAAGATACCACAGACAGAGTGACCTAAACAACATTCATTTCTTACAATTCTGGAAGTTGGGGAGTCCAAGATCAAGGCACCCGCAGATTCAATGTCTAATAAGGGTTTACTTCCTGATGCACAGACTACCGTCTTCTTGATGTTTCTTCACATGGCAAAAAGTGCAAGGGAGCTCCCTTTAGTCTCTTTCATATGGGCACTAATTCTATTCATGTGGCTCCACTCTCAGGACCTCATCACCTTCCAAAGGCCCCACCTCCCAAAACCATCACTTTGGGGATTAGGATTTCAACATAAGAATTTGGGGGAGGACACAAACTTCCCGTGTATGGCAGGCACAAAGTTAGTTAATGAAAGATCTGATTACATGGTAGTTTCTATTTATTAGCATAAAAATAGCTCCTTATAATAGGCTTTGATTTATGTCAAAAACATTTATATTTAGGCAAAATGTAAGCAAGAATTTTGCTAACATTGTGCACATACCATTAATATATACTAAACTCAGTCTACTTTTTTCCTCATCATTTTGTTACAGCTCCAAAAATCTCTTGTTGCTAAATATAAGTTAAGAAAGAGAAGTTTTATAAAATAACGTGTTGAAACCTACGTTTATGAGACAAATGCTAGTAATCCCCCACCTCCCTAAAGAAAAAAGTCTTAGTTTTAAATACTCCGGAAGGTCTCATGCTGAAATCACTTTTGCAAAATTATGACAATGAGAAAAATTGACATAGGAAAATTATGACGGTAAAAGAAATCTGACCAAACTGACTCCATCTTGCTTCTCATCTCCAAGCTGCCCTCATTCATCCCTGGGTGAAGGCCATGCTAACTATGGGAGGAATTTACTTCATGGTTTAACTTTGAGAAAAGGATGACAAGAGCCCCTTCCCAAAGCACACTTCTTCCTTGTTTGGGGACAAGACCACCTTTGTAAAACTAACAAATTAGTCATCAGATTAGAAATTATGGCTCAGGAGTGATGTAGCCAGAGGCCGCAAGATTCCTAAACTCTCCAATTGCTCCTGTAAATAACATCAGTATTGTAAAACCTAAGACTTGTATTTGAGGTATTTTTCAGACCCTGCAATCTGATGGACCAGCTAACACCATCCATACTAGTAAACTGGCTCATCTAGTCTTGTGGCCCCCACCCAGGAACAGACTCAGAACAAGAAGACAAGTTTTGACTCCCTATGATTTATCCCCAACCCAACCAATCAGCATTCCCCATTTCCTAGCCCTCTGTCCCCCAAGCTATCCTTGAAAATCCCTAGCTTCCACATTTTCATGGAGGCTGATTTGAGTAATAATAAACTCTTGTCCTTTCACTTGGCTGATACCGCAATTATTTAATTTTTTCTCTATTGCAAAAACTTGCTGTTCTCAGTGCACTTGTTTTTCTGGGAAGCAGGCAAGATTAACACTTCAGGGGAGTACAAGGCTATAATTTTATGAACTTGGTGTTTCACACTACCAAAATAGATACATTGAAATTCCAACTTCATATCAATATGCTGCATGTTATTTATTTATTTATTTATTTATTCATTTATTTTATTATACTTTAAGTTCTAGGGTGCATGTGCACAACATGCAGGTTTGTTACATATGTATACATGTGCCATGTTGCTGTGCTGCACCCATTAACTCGTCATTTACATTAGGTATATCTCCTAATGCTATCTGTCTCCCCTCTCCCCTCCCCACAATAGGTCCCAGTGTGTGATGTTCCCCTTCCTGTGTCCAAGTGATCTCATTGTTCTATTCCCACCTATGAGTGACAACATGCAGTGTTTGGTTTTCTGTTCTTGCAATAGTTTGCTGAGAATGATGGTTTCCAGTTACATCCGTGTCCCTACAAAGGAGACGAACTCATCCTTTTTTATGGCTGCATGGTATTCCGTGGTGTATATATGCCACATTTTTTTAATCCAGTCTGTCACTGATGGACATTTGGGTTGATTCCAAGTCTTTGCTATTGTGAATAGTGACGCAATAAACATACGTGTGCATGTGTCTTTATAGCAGCATGATTTATAATCCTTTGGGTATATACCCAGTAATGGGATGACTGGGTCAAATGGTATTTCTAGTTCTAAATCCTTGAGGAATCTCCACACTGTTTCCACAATAGTTGAACTAGTTTACAGTCCCACCAACAGTGTAAAAGTGTTCCTGTTTCTCCACATCCTCTCCAGCACCTGTTGTTTCCTGACTTTTTAATGATTGCCATTCTAACTGGTGTGAGATGGTATCTCATTGTGGTTTTGATTTGCATTTCTCTGATGGCGAGTGATGATGAGCATTTTTTCATGTGTCTGTTGGCTG
>NW_016829908.1:1132026-1145835 GCF_001698545.2 Rhinopithecus bieti
TTTTTTTGCTTTCCCTTTGCTTGGTAAATATTCCTCCATCCCTTTATTTTGAGCCTATTGTCTTTGCATATGAGATGGGTCTCCTGAATATAACACACTGATGGGTCTTGCCTATTTATCCAATTTGCCAGTCTGTGTCTTTTACTTGGGACATTTAGCCCATTTACATTTAAGGTTAATATTGTTATGTGTGAATTTGATCCTTTTATCATGATGCTAACTGGTTGTTTTGCCTGTTATTTGATACAGTTTCTTCATAGTATGGATGGTCTTTACAATTTGGTATGTTTTTGCCATGGCTGGTACCAGTTGTTCCTTTCCATATTTAGTGCTTCCTTCAGCAACTCTAGTAAGGCAGGCCTGGTGCTGACAAAATCTCTGAGCACTTGCTTGTCTGTAAAGGATTTTATTTCTCCTTCACTTATGAAGCTTAGTTTGGCCGGATATGAAATTCTGGGTTGAAAATTCTTTTCTTTAAGAATGTTGAATATTGGCCCCCACTCACCTCTGGCTTGTAGGATTTCTGCAGAGAGATCAGATGTTAGTCTGATGGGTTTCTCTTTGTGGGTATTTCGACCTTTCTCTCTGCTGCCCTTAACATTTTTTCCTTCATTTCAACCTTGGTGAATCTGATGATTGTGTATCTTCAGTTTGCTCTTCTCAAGGAGTATATTTGTGGTGTTCTCTGTATTTTCTGAATTTGAATGTTGGCCTGTCTTGCTAGGTTGAGGAAATTCTCCTGGATAATATCCTGAAGAGTGTTTTCCAGCTTGGTTCCTTTCTCCCTGTCACTTTCAGGTACACCAATCAAATGTAGGTTTGGTCTTTTCACACAGTGTCATATTTCTTGGAGGCTTTGTTGATATCTTTTCATTCTTTCATCTGTAATCTTGTCTTCATGCATTACTTCATTAAGTTGGTCTTCAATCTCTGATATCCTTTCTTCCACTTGATCAATTCAGCTATTGATACCTGTGTGTGCTTCACAAAGTTCTCGTGCTGTGTTTTTCAGCTCCAGCAGGTAATTTATGTTCTTCTCTAAACTGGTTATTCTAGTTAGCAATTCCTTTTACATTTTTTCAAGCTTCTTAGCTTCCTTGCATTGGTTTAGAACATGCTCCTTTAACTCAGAGGAGTTTTTTATCACCCACCTTCTGAAGCCTACTTCTGTCAATTTGTCAAACTCATTCTCCATCCAGTTTTGTCCCCTTGCTGGAAAGGAGTTGTGATACCTTGGAGGAGAAGACGAGTTTTGATTTTTGGTATTTTCAGCCTTTTGCGCTGATTTTCCTCATCTTCGTGGATTTATCTACCTTTGGTCTTTGATGTTGGTGCCTTTGGATGGGGTTCCTGTGTGGATGTCCTTTTTGTTCATGTTGATGCTATTCCTTTCTGTTAGTTGTCCTTCTAACAGTCAGGCCCCTCTGCTGCAGGTTTGCTCGTGTTTGCTGCATGTCCACTCCAGACCCTGTTTGCTTAGATATCACCAGCAGAGGCTGCAGATCAGCAATGATTGAGGCCTGTTTCTTCTTCTGGAAGCTTCATCCCAGAGGGGCACTCGCCAGGTGACAGCCAGAGCTCTCCTGTATGAAGTGTCAGTCAACCCTTGCTGGGAGGTGTCTCCTCATCAGGAGGCACGGGAGTCAGGGACCCACTTGAGGAGGCAGTCTGTCCCTTAGCAGAGCCTGAGTGCTGTGCTGGCAGTTCCGCTGCTCTCTTCAGAGTCCGCAGGCAGGAACATTTGAGTCTGCTGAAGCTGTGTCCACAGCTGCCCCTTCCCCCAGGTGCTCTGTCCCAGGGAGATGGGAGTTTTATTGATAAGCCCCTGACTGGGCCTGTTGCCTTTCTTTCAGAGATGGCCTGCCCAGAGAGGAGGAATCTATAGAGGCAGTCTGGCTACAGCGGCTTTGCAGAGTTGTGGTGGGCTCCGCCCAGTCCAAACTTCCCTGTGGCTTTGTTTACACTGCTGAGGAAAACTGCCTACTCAAGTCTCAGTAATGGCTGATGCCCCTCCCCCCACCAAGCTCAAGCATCCCAGGTAGACTTCAGACTGCTGTGTTGGCAGCAAGCCAGTGGATCTTAGCTTGCTGGGCTCCATGGGGGTGGGATCCCTTGAGCTAGACCACTTGGCTCCCTGGCTTCAGCCCCCTTTCCAGGGGAGTGAACGGTTTTGTCTCGGTGGCGTTCCAGGTGCCACTGGGGTATTAAAAAAAATCCTGCAGCTAGCTCAGTGTCTGTCCAAATGGCTGCCCAGTTTTGTGCTTGAAACCTGGGCCCTGGTGGCATAGGCACCCAAGGGTATCTCCTGGTCTGCGGGTTGCAAAGACCATGGGAAAAGCGTAGTGTCTGGGCTGGATAGCACCATCCCTCACAGCAGGGTCCCTCATGGTTTCCCTTGGTTAGGGGAGAGAGTTCCCTAACCCCTTGTGCTTCCTGAGTGAGGTGATGCCCCACCCTGCTTCGGCTGGCCCTCCATGTGCTGCATCCACTGTCTAACCAGTCCCAGTGAGATGAGTCGGGTACCTCACTTGGAAATGCAGAAATCACCAGCCTTCTGTGTTGATCTCACTGGGAGCTGCAGACCTGAGCTGTTCCTATTCGGCCATCTTGCCAGCCACTTTCTTAGCCATTTTAAATTACATGGACTATCTCCCTTGTCCCATGCCCTGTCCACTTGCTCTTTTTTAAAACATTCATATTTTAATTTAAAAGACTTTATGATGTAACATTTTATATGCACAAAGAAATTATATAACTTGTGCTAGCTTAAAAAGCAAAATAATCCTTTGGGTATATACCCAGTAATGGGACACCAACATGGCACAAGTTTACATATGTAACAAACCTGCACGTTATGCACATGTACCCTAGAACTTAAAGTATAATAATAATTAAAAAAACAAACAACTTAACTTCAATCTCATACAAAAACACTATACTTTTACTCCTCATACATACACTTTGTGTTCTTGTAGAAAGAGTATGTTTCTTATCATACTGTGTAACCACTAACACATTTTATCTATTAACATATGGGTTAATATTAAAAGTAATTTGTGCACCAAAAAAAAAAAAAAAAGCAAACAACTTAACTTCAATCTCATACAAAAACACTATACTTTTACTCCTCATACATACACTTTGTGTTCTTGTAGAAAGAGTATGTTTCTTATCATACTGTGTAACCACTAACACATTTTATCTATTAACATATGGGTTAATATTAAAAGTAATTTGTGCACCAAAAAAAAAAAAAAAGGCAAAATAATAAAATGAACACTTGTTAATCGATTACCCAACCTCAGAAATTTACTATCACCAATGTCATTGAAGCTACCTGTTTGTTCCTCCCTGATCCTATTGCCCTCTTTCTCCGGGTGTTAACCACTATCTTAAGGCTTATGTTGACTTGTAATCTTTCTATAGTTTCACCACAAAATCAGCAATGTATTTTTTTGGTTTTGAAATTCATAAAAAGAGCATATCACACAACATGAATGGCTATCAGCATATCCCCACTAGAATGTCAACTCCATAAGAGCAAAGCCTTTTGTCTATTTTATTCACTGATATATTCCAAGTAACTATAAAAGGATCTGGCACATGGTAGGCACTCAACAAATATTTATTAACTAAATTAGTAAAAATATAAGCCTTCCAAATAGTTTTGTCCATTTCTTCATATCTGAAGCTTGACAGGCTTAGTTGCTTAACTGATTGAACACCATGATTGTCAGGTACTATTTTTATTGGTTTACTACCTTATCTAATACAGCTATTTCACTTTTGGCCTTAGTTAATGCTCTATGCATGAACTAAGCTCTTGTAAATAAATCCATTTTGATCATGTAAGATTTCTTTCTGCTTTTCTCCACTGTCTGATTATAATTAGCCCAAACAAGAAATGCTTCTTTAATACAATGAATTTTGCCTCGGTCATAGAAACTATAGGATGGGACAAAAGAATAGATTTCTTTCTTTCTGTTGCTGAATCACAGGTTCTCCTAAGTAATACTTACTTAACCCAACATCTCAGGGATTCATAGGTCTGACCAAACATTAGAGTTCTTTGTTGTCTTGTAATATGTATGCTGTTTTGCTGTATATCACTATCAGTATACTTTATATATTTTTAATGTCATTTACAATGCACAATTCCTTGAGTCAAATGTCCTGCACTGAGAACTCCTTCAGGGATTAGTTTTATTTTCAAATGTGAATTTCTTAGGTTTACTATTTTCTTAGTATGTATATTTAGTGTGTGTGTATATATATATTTCTTCCTATTGCTGTCATGGAATCTTTGCTGCAAGTCCTGTGTGATAAAACCTCCAATATGTGGAATGTTATTAACATTTGCTAAAGACCTTTGGATGCAAAGCAGAGTTTCTTTTCATGAGAGAATTGTGCAGTGGAAGAAAGAAGACTGCTTTGTGATTATAGCAGTTCTTTAACTGAATTAAGAGAGGCAATCATTGGTGTTTCTACTATGTTGCCAGGGACTTCTATTTATTATCAAAGCATTCCTTTATATTCTGCTTTGTAAAACTGGAAATTCCCTGAGAAATCTCCGAGAAAGCTGAATGCCATATAAAGGAAAAGAAAACCGAAACCAAGGAGGACAATATGTGGGAATAAAAAGAAGCTAAGACGTTAGAACTGTGCTATTTCCTAAAGATTAACATGTGTTTGAAAGATATAACAATGTTAGTTTTTGGACATAAGCATACATATTGTTTGTACCAAGTGTTGCTTTTTCCTAGTCTATAATCAATGAACAAGCATCTCTTGAATATTTAGTATTTACTTAGCACAGTTTGAGACACTGTGGGATATTCTAAAGAATAATCTGTAGAGCCTTTGCCTTTCAAGAGCCTACAATTGAGTAGGAGGAATACAATGACACATTTAAGCCATAAGGCAAGGCAAGATGATACTTAATTACCATAAGTACTAAACTATGAGGTACAGACTATTAGTACTGTAAAATGTATTGGGTTCTTGAAATACTCTATTTCCTATCTGAGTGGTAATTACATGGGTATTCTTTTCACAACCTGTTTTAAAACTGTACACATGTTTTATTTACCCTTTTTAAAATCATAATTCACAATAAAAATTTTAAGTGATGGAAAGAGAAGGAGATGAATAAGGCCTGGAATAACTGGAAAAAAACTTGTGGGGGAAATATAACTTCAGAATTGGCACAAAAGAGAGAGCAGATCAATACGAATGCAAATGTAGCACAGTTGTGGATGAGTTGGGGTGCAGATGGATTGCAAGGAAAGAGGGTACCAACTAAGTGGGCTTGGAATTTGGGGTGGGTTGTATGGGGTGGTGCAGTAGCTAACATGAGCCTGGACAATTTGAGAGTCAGGGATTGTGGGGTTGAAGGAGAACTTTGAGATGGAATTAGAAGAGCTTAGACTGATGTACCAGGTCATCCATATGTTTGGGGTTTTAAATTAGGCAAAAGATTGATGACAATGGAATTAAAGAAAAAAATAATGTAACTGTGCTATGTCTTCTCCATGAAAACAGGATAGGAGCAGGAGTGAGAAAGGGAAGCAGAAAATGAATCATGCAGCAACAAGAGCCTCTTCATCATTACTGGAGAGGAAGAAGTAATAGTGAGAAACACTACAGGAGAGAAATGCTCATGGCCGCGTAGCTGAGAGGATGTGGGGATGATCTGGATAAATGAACCATGTATTTTATGCTCCTGGGAGAATCATAGTGCCAGTGATACAGTAGTTGGTAGAAGCAGTTGGTTAAGAGGAGGAGGTAATTCTGGTCTTTCAAATGTAGAATTTGGAGTGATAATGACAGTAGGGAGTAGCTATATGGGCATAGAGGAAAGGTACATAGAGAAATTTTGATGAGCATTTTTCAAATGTAAAATATCACAACCAGAAATGAATCTTCATATTGTGTTATATGACAGATGTCATAAAGCACCTAAGCAATGCTGCTCTCACATCAAAGGCTAAAAATCAAGGTAATTCTCCCTCCTTGAATGTGGTAGCCAAACCCACATATTCCTCTTCCTTTCCATTTCTGACAGTTCTATAAATACCTAAATTCAAAGCAAAGTCTGTTTATTTCATTGGAGAGAAAGCAGATGTTCCCGTTGTTGGTGATTTCTATGCAAGATGAGCCATCCTTGCTATATTTTAAATCATTTTGAACTTGTGTCTTTTTTGCAAACTTGGAGAATTATACTATAGAAATGGAAATCTATAAAACTCCAAAGGGCAGACAGAATTAAGGAGGCAGATTTTGATTCAATAAAGAAAGAACTTTCTAAAATGTGAATGATCCATAAATGGAAAATTCTAAGTATATTCCCTCTTCTGGAAATATTTTAGCAAAAGCTTGACTCTGTAGAGATTCTATATATAGGATTCTCACTTTGAGTCAGTGATTGGACTAAAAGACTTCCAAGACACTTTATATATTTATTTTCTCCCTCTCATGTATTGAGGCTCGGTGAGGAAAATTTTGAATAATACCTATAAATTTGTTCATTTATTCATCCAAGCAAGTTTGTTTTTCCTATGAGCCTGGAACTGGGCTAGGCATTGGGGATGAAACAGTGAAAGAGACTCTGATCCTTGTTCTCAGTAATCTTGTAGTCTAATAAGGGATACAGTGAAAACAGTGTTAAATGCTAACATAGAAGTAAATACCTGGAACTCAAGGTGAGAATAGCTCACTCTTAAGGAGTCAAAGAAGACCTTTGAGAGTAAATAGCATATAATCTGAAACATCAACTATTGCGCCAAACTGGACTGTTGGAGACAGAAGAGGCTTAAGACCTTTCTATCAGTCTGCTTGCCCAGTATTCACTATCTGTACACAAAAATTCTATAGCAAGGCCCATTTTCAGAAAACACAGCCTTATAGAAGGACTTTTAATATGACAGAATGAACTACAGTTTCAGAAATGTAGTTTGGCTTTCTAGAAAACATAAATCCATTTGCGTCTAAAATATTTTAAAACCTAAATAAAATCCTTATCCCCATGAGATGATATTGTCAAGTATTAATTGCTTTCGCCTATATTACCTTGACCCTGAACCTCCCCTATCCAGGCAACTAAACTGAATTGTTCCATTGGCCCAAACAGAGATGTGAAGAAGAAGGGAAGGGGAGGGAATTGCAGCACAATCAGAAAATAAATATAACACATTCTTGGCTTTTCAGTTTCAAATGCCCACCTATGTGATACAAAGATTAAATCAAATATATGCTGGAGCAGTTTCCTTTCTCAAAAGGAAATAATTTAAACCTTTATCTGGACTAAGAGAAGAAAAGGGATATAGTGGAGATGGGAAACAAGATTGTTAAGACATTGATGAAACTCTCTTAGAAAAGATCTCCAGACCCTACTTCCCCATACCTCTCCCTCAGTAATTAGCCCCTCGGGGAGATAAGAGCAATAGAATCCTTGGATGAGGTCAAGATTCTTAGGGTAAATTGCAACTCTATGCTATATCTCCGATCAGTGCTTTGCAAATTTCAATGTGCATAAAAATTACCTGAGGATTTTGTTAAAATGCACTTTTAATTGAGTAGTTCTGAAATGTGGCCCAGGATTCTGAACATTCCCAGGTGATCTTAATGCAGATAATCCATGGTCCACTCTTTGAATAGCAAGATCATGGGGAATTTTTGAAGACAACATTGTCTCCAGAAATTCCCTCTATCATCATGGAGCAGGCTTAGTAGCAGATATGGTTATGTATGTGGGTGTGGGCACTTAGAGCCCAAGGCAGCCTTACTGAGCTTCCTAAGAGCCAATAGTGGTGTATGAGAGGAATTAATTTTCTTATATTTTCAAAAGGGTGCAGAAACTAGTCAGATAATTGGCAGGGGGCTCATGGTCATAATGAGGGGACTCCATGATGAGGGGGAAGCAGTAGGGACCACACCACTATGGTACAGGTAGGAACAGGGACACCTCTGCAGATGCCATCAAAAAGGTTTGTGCAAGGCTCCATAGGCTAGAACCTCTCCATGGGAGCCAATATGAAGGACAGATGACAAGCATGAGCCAGTTATCCTTCCACCACCCCCATCAGGCACCACAATGCCATAAGCTCCTGGAAATTAAATTTCACATCAGAAAGGAGAGAAGACCCTAACAACTGAGTTTACCCAGAACTGAACAAATTATTTTATCTGCTACTGGGGAAAAAAAGGAGATGTTAAGATCAAAACCAAGTTGTTACATAAAAATAAAATTATTTTCTTAAATGCTCATACTTATGACCCGAGAACTTCATACTCACTACAAAATATACATAAGAAATTTGATAGTTAATGCTCCCAAATAGTAATTTACATGAAAACTTAAACTACCGGTAAATTAGAGGTTTATTTTGAGAGGAGAAACTGATGTTTTATAGAGTCTTGTATTCCATGTAGGCCCTAGGACTGTACTTTAAAGAGGCTGGAGGATTCAAAATGATTTTAACTTCTTTTGGAAAATAAAAATTCGAAATGTTGTGAAAAAGGTGGATTAAAAGTCAATTAAATTAAATTAAAATTTTATCTCAGTTTTTTAAAGAAATAATGCAGAAAGTGAAAAATGAGAAAAAAATCAGTTCATGGACAGAAGGAATTGCTATGTTTTGATTACCCAGTATGTGCCAGGCATTGTGATGGGCACACACAATAACAGAAAATTGCCCTAATGCTGTCAATAACCTTGTAAATAGATTTAATTCTTCCTCTTTGTAGATGAGTAAATAAGGACTAAAGAGGTTATGTGGTAGAGCTAAGGTTTAAATTCAGGCTTATCTGGTAACAAAGAGGGAAGATTTTGGGTTTTTTTTGTAAATGAAGATGAAAGATCCAAAGAATAATAAATGTTTTGAGATCAAAGATGTGGGATTAGTGATGCCAAATACTTACTCATAGCACAGTAATAAGAATAACAGCTATCAGACAGAGACATGGGGTGAAGAATATGGCAGAGCACAGAAGAAAAGAGAAGGAAAATTGTCGTTTATTTGATGTCTAGAACTGAACCAAAGCTTGAATGTTTATGAACACGCACAGCAGTAAGAACCTTCACTCCACAACCATTCTGTGCAGATCAGTTTGGAGCAAAAGCTTTAGAAAAGATGTGTATTCAACATATTAAAGAAAAGTGCTCCCTCTTTGCACATCTATTCCAAATGATAATAGCTAATACAAATTGAATATTTATTATATGTTGGGTAATATTTTAAATACTTATATGTATTAATTCATTTAATGCTCACAAAAAGTCCTATGAAGTAAGTACAATTATTATTACAGAGTGAACACCTGAGATGCTGGGGTACAGAAAGATTATGTCATTTGCTCAGTCACACAGGTCAGGAATAATGGAGTCAGGATGTGAACTCAAGCACCAGGCTTCAGTTTTCAAGTGTATTACTGATGCCTTCACTCACTTTCAGTCATTTATCCAAGTATGGAGCATCAACTATCTTCATAGACCTGCATTAGGCTCTCTGAGGCATACAGAAAAGCACAAGATATGTTTTCTGCCTCAGCTTATAAAATAATAAAATAAACTATATTGATTTGGTGTACCTTTAAAATGTGTGTGTGTGTGTGTGTGTGTGTGTGTGTGTGTAATCATTCCAATGCCTGAAAATTGACTGTTGTGATTACCTAAGGCCATTTGATGCTGTTCATGAGACAAGAGTACTGTAGGTCCCAACACAAGACTGAATAGATCAGTTCTAGCAATTGGCATTCACTGAGTAATTTATTTTGAACCCTTTCAGTATGATCTTATAATGGGAATCATGTTAATTATAATAAATAGTTAAATATATTTCCTTATACATATAACCAAACAGATGAGAAAAAAAACTTGAGAACTATTTTCTGAATATTATAAAATAACAGTAAATAAAACAATAACAGTTGGAACATAGCCAAATTCACTAGTCTAGCTTTAATTATAATATATTCAGGGACTTTGCATACATATTCACTAATCCATTTAAAATGGGTTTTGAAGAATCACTGACAACTGGAGATAATACAGTTGTGTGTGTGTGTGTATATATATGTGTGTGTGTGTGTGTATTTATATATCTATTTGAATGACATATCTCAAATGCAATGTCATATATATGTGCATATATATATGTGCATATATATATGCACAGGAACCAGTTTCATTCTTCAGGATATGACTAGCTAGCTACCCCAGCACCATTTACCATCACCAACTGGTGATGAACATATGAACAACATAAGCAAAGTGTATCTTTTACAGGGCAGGTCACACTGCACAATTAACAATTTCTTTACAAATTTTCAGGTTAACAGGTTAAAGAATGAAGGGTGTGTTAATCACCAAACTTTAGTAATAAAATAGTGCCTCTCAAAAATCATCTTGCAAATTTTGTGTGAATCTGGATGGAAAATCTCACAATAAAAAAAATAAATACATATCCAGTGGCAAGTCTAGTAAATATGTTTTGAGGCTAAAATTCAGATATGAGAGATACATTTTCTTTAACTTTTAACTCAGTTTTATTTTCTCCTTATTTCAGGTGATTTTAAAAAACTATTTTCATACACAAATCCGGGTAAACTTAGGAACTTTGTGTGTAAATTCAAACAATTCATTGTTTTTACACCATCCCAAATATTCCTTGGGGTAACATCCAATCTCCAAGAAAAATTATATAGGGTATACCTTGTTTAATCTGTGCTTCTGATGAATGGCATTCTAGAATTTTTTAAAGTTATATCAACCTTCCATTTTTGAGATAATTCAACTTGATCATGATGTTTCATGACCATTTTGTACATTGTACATTGATAGTTTCAATTTGCTAATTTTTTAAAGAATTCTTACATCTACATTCATTAGTAAAATTGGCCTGTTATTTTTCTTTCTCCTACATTCTTTGTCTGATTGTTTTCCAGGTTATACTGAACTCACAGAATGTGGTAGAAAATGTTCCCTCTTTTTCTATTTTCTTCGGGAGTTTGCAAAAGATTAGAATAAACTTTTCCTTAAAATTTTGGTAGACATGTCAACAAAACCATCTGAGACTTTTTTTTATGAGAAGATGTTCAATTACTTTATCAGTGTCTTTAATTGTGACTAAACATTTCTGAAGGTTTACACACACACACACACATACACACACACATTTTTTTGCGGGTACAAGGTCCCACTCTTTTGCCCAAGCTTAAGTTCAGTGTCATGATCCTCCCACCTTAGTCTCTCAGTTTGCTGGGATCACAGGCACATGCCATCATGCTTGGCTAATTTTTAAAAAAAGTTTTGGCAGAGACAAGCTCTCCCTATGTTACCCAGGCCAGTATCAAAGTCCTAGGCTCAAGCGATTCTCCCTCCTCAGGCTCCAAAAGTGTTGGGATTGCAGGTGTGAGCCACTGTGCCCAGCCTATATATTTTTTTTAAATTTTCAAATTTATTGGCATAAAATTAACCAAAGTATTATTTTATATTTTAAAATCTTGCTGGATATGAAGTTATTCTTCTTTTTCCTTACTATTTATTTGTACCATATCTCATTTTCTTTATTAATATTGCTAGTGGTTTGTCTATTTTATTTTATTTTTCAACTCTTATTTTAGATTTAGGGGTACATGTGCAGATTTGTTACCTGGGTAAATTGTATGATGCTGTAGTTTGGGTATGAATGATCCCATTACCCAGCAACTGAGCATAGTACTCAATAGTTAGCTTTTCAACACTTTCCTTTCTCCATCTCTCCCAACTCTCTAACAGTCCCGTTTCTATTGTTGCCATCTTTATGTTCTTGAGTATCCCATGTTTAGCTCCCACTTATAAGTGGTAACATGTGGTATTTGGTTTCTGTTCCTGCATTAATTCACTAAGGATAATGGCCTCCAGCTGTATCCATGTTGCTGCAGAGGACAGTATTTCATTATTTCTTATGGCTGTGTAGTATTCCATGGTGTATATGTACCACATTTTCCTTATCCAGTCCACCATTGATGGGCACATAGGCTGATCCCATGTCTTTGCTATGGTGAATAGTGCTGTGATGAACACACACGTACATGTATCTTTTTGGTAGATTCGTTTTTCTTTGGGTACACACCCAGTAATGGGATTGCTGGATTGAATGGTAGTTCTGTCTTAAGTGCTTTGAGAAATCTCCAAAGTGCTTTCCACAGTGGTTGAGCTACTTTATATTCCCACTAACAGTGTATAAGCATTCCCTTCTCTCCACAGCCTCACCAGAATCTGTTATTTTTTGACTTGCTAATAATAGCTATTCTAACTGGTGTGAGATGGTATCTCATTGTGGTTTGATTTGCATTTCTCTGACTATTAGTAATGTGGAACGTTTTTTCATATGTTTCTTGGCCACTTGTATGTCTTCCTTTGAGAAGTGTCTGTGTCTTTTGCCCATTTTTAAACTGGATTATTTGTTTTTTGCTTGTTAAGTTCCTTATAGATTCTGGATATTAGACGTTTTTCAGATGCACAGTCTGTAAATATTTTCTCCCATTCTGTGGTTTGGTTGTTTGCTCTTGTTGATGGTTTCTTTTGCTATGCAGAAGCTCTTTAATTAGGTCCCGTTTGTCAATTTTTTTCTTGCAGTTGCTTTTGAGGATTTAGTCATAAATTATTTCCCAAGGTTCATGTCTAGAATGGTGTTTCTTTTTGTTTGTTAGTTTGTTTATTTATTTATCTTTTAATTTTTAAATTTTTTATTATACTTTAAGTTCTAGGGTACAAGTGCACAACAAGCAGGTTTGTTACATATGTGTACATGTGCCACGTTGGTGTACTGCACCCATTAACTCGTCATTTACATTAGGTATATCTCCTAATGCTATCCCTCCCCGCTCCCCACAATAGGCCCCGGTGTGCGATGTTCCCCTTCCTGTGTCCTAGTGTTCTCATTGTTGAATTCCCACCTATGAGTGAGAACATGTGGTGTTTGGTTCTCTGTTCTTGTGATAGTTTGCTGAGAATGATGGTTTCCAGCTGCATCCATGTCCCTACAAAGGACATGAACTCATCCTTTTTTATGGCTGCATAGCATTCCATGGTGTATATGTGCCACATGAAGTCCTTGATCATGCCATTGTCCTGAATGGTATTACCTAGGCTTTCTTCTAGGATTTTTATGGTTTTAGGTCTAACATTTAAGTCTCTAATCCATCTTGAATTAATTTTCATATAAGGAGTAAGGAGAGGATCCAGTTTCAGCTTTCTACTTATGGCTAGCCAATTTTCCCAGCACCATTTATTAAATAGGGAATCCTTTCCCTATTTCTTCTTTGTTAGGTTTGTCAAAGATCAGATGGCTGTAGATGTGTGCTATTATTTCTGAGGGCTCTGTTCTGTTCCATTGGTCTATATATCTGTTTTGGTACTAGTACCATGCTGTTTTGGTTACTGTAGCCTTGAAGTATAGTTTGAAGTCAGGTAGCATGATACCTCCAGCCTTGTTCTTTTAGTTTAGAATTGTCTTGGTAATACGGGCTCTTTTTTGGTTCCATATGAACTTTAAAGCAGTTTTTTCCAATTCTGTGAAGAAAGTCATTGGTAGCTTAATGGGGATGGCATTGGATCTATAAATTACTTGGGCAGTATGGCCATTTTCACAATATTGATTCTTCCTATCCATAAGCATGGCATATTCTTCCATTTGTTTGTGTCCTCTTTTATTTCATTGAGCAGTGGTTTGTAGTTCTCCTTGAAGAGGTCCTTCACATCCCTTGTAAGTTGGATTCCTAGGTATTTTATTCTCTTTGAAGCAATTGTGAATGGAAGTTCATATG
>NW_016829908.1:1148080-1209253 GCF_001698545.2 Rhinopithecus bieti
GGTCTTTACGTTTTGGCATGTTTTTGCAGTGGCTGGTATCATTTGCTCCTTTCCATGTTTAGTGCTTCCTTCAGGAGCTCTTGCAGGGCAGGCCTGGTGGTGATAAAATCTCTCAGCATTTGCTTTTCTGCAAAGGATTTTATTTCTCCTTCACTTATGAAATTTAGTTTGGCTGGATACGAAATTCTGGGTTGAAAATTCTTTTCTTTAAGAATGTTGAATATTGGCCCCCACTCTCTTCTGGCTTGGAGAGTTTCTGCCAAGAGATCTGCTGTTAGTCTGATGGACTTTCCTTTGTGGGTAACGCGACCTTTCTCTCTGGCTGCCCTTCACATTTTTTCCTTCATTTCAACTTTGGTGAATCTGACAATTATGTGTCTTGGAGTTGCTCTTCTCGAGGAGTATCTTTGTGGCGTTCTCTATATCTCCTGAATTTGAATGTTGGCCTGCCTTGCTAGGTTGGGGAAGTTCTTCTGGATAATATCCTGAAGAGTGTTTTCCAACTTGGTTCCATTCTCCCCATCACTTTCAGGCACACCGATCAGATGTAGATTTGGTCTTTTCACATAGTCCCATATTTCTTGGAGGCTTTGTTCATTTCTTTTTAGTCTTTTTTCTCTGAACTTCTCTTCTCGCTTCATTTCATTCATTTGATCTTCAGTCACTGATACCTTTTCTTCCAGTTGATCAAATCAGTTACTGAAGCTTGTGCATTTGTCACATAGTTCTCATGCCATGGTTTTCAGCTCTATCACATCATTTAAGGACTTCTCTTCATTGGTTATTCTAGTTAGCCACTTGTCTAATCTTTTTTCAAGGTTTTTAACTTCTTTGCAATGCGTTCAGACTTCCTCCTTTAGCTCGGAGAAGTTTGATCATTTGAAGCCTTCTTCTCTCAAGTCGTCAAAGTCAATCCCCGTCCAACTTTGTTCCATTGCTGGCAAGGAGCTGTGTTCCTTTGGAGGGGGAGAGGCACTCTGATTTTTAGAATTTTCAGCTTTTCTGCTCTGTTTTTTCCCCATCTTTGTGGTTTTATCTACCTTTGGTCTTTGATCATGGTGATGTACAGATGTGGTTTTGGTGTGGATGACCTTTCTTTTTTGTTAATTTTCCTTCTAACAGTCAGGACCCTCAACTGCAGGTCTGTTGGAGTTTGCTCGAGGTCCACTCCAGACCCTGTTTGCCTGGGTATCAGCAGCAGAGGCTGCAGAAGAGTGAATATTGCTGAACAGCAAATGTTGCTGCCTGATCGTTCTTCTGGAAGCTTCATCTCAGAGGGGTACCCGGTTGTGTGAGGTGTCAGTCTGCCCCTACTGAGGGGTACCTCCTGGTTAGGCTACTCGGGGGTCAGGGACCCACTTGAGGAGGCAGTCTGTCCATTCTCAGATCTCAAACTCTGTGCTGGGAGAACCACTACTCTCTTCAAAGTTCAGTTGGAAATGCAGAAATCACCAGTCTTCTGTGTCACTTATGCTGGGAGCTGTAGCCTGGAATTGTTCCTATTTGACCATCTTGGAACTGCCCCTAGAATGGTGTCTCTTAGGTTTTCTTGTAGGATTCTTTTTCTTTTCTCTTCTCTTCTTCTTCTTCTTTATTTTTTCTTTTTTCTTTCTTTCTTTTTTTCTTTTTTTTTTAGTGTCTTCCTCTGTTGCTCAGACTGGACTACATGGCATGATCACAGCTCACTATAGCCTCAACTTACTAGACTCAAGCAATCCTCCCACCTTAGTCTCCCCAGTAGCTGGGACTACAGGTGTGCACAGCCATGCATGGTTAATTTTTACATTTTTTGTAGAGACGGGGCTTCACCATGTTGCTCAGGCTGGTCTCGAACTCCTGGACTCAAGTGATCCACCTTCCTTGGCCTCCCAAAGTTCTGGGATTGCAAGCATTAACCACTACAATCAGCCTCTTCTAAGAATATTATGGCTTGAGGTCTTACATTTAAATCTTTTACCCATCTCAAATTTATTTTTGTATATGGTGACAGGAACCAGTTTCATTCTTCAGGATATGACTAGCTAGCTACCCCAGCACCATTTACTGAGTAAGAAGTCCTTTCCCCATTGCTTATTACTGCCAGTTTTGTCAAAGATCAGATAGCTGTTGGTGTGCAGCTTTATTTCTGGGTTCTCTGCTCTGTTCCCTTTGTCTATGCGTCTATTTTTGTACCAGTACCATGCTGTTTTGGTTACTGTAGCCTTATGATATAGTTTGAAGTCAGGTAATGTGATGCCTTGCACTTTATTATTTTTGCTTAGGATTGCTTTGGTTATTTAGGCGCTTTTTTGGTTCCACAGGAATTTTAGAATAGTTTTTCTAGTTCTGTAAAAAATAATGTTTGCAGTTTGATAGGAATAGCATTGAATCTGTAAATTGCTTTGGGTAGTATGGCCATTTTAATGATATTGATTCTTCCAATCCATAAGCATGAAATGTTTTTCCATTTGTTTGTGTCATGTATGATTTCTTCTTGCAGTGTTTTGTAATTCTCATGTAGAGATCTTCTATCTCCTTGGTTGGATGTATTCCTAGGTATTTTTTTTTTTCTGTCACTATTGTAACAGGGATTGCATTCTCTATTTGGTTCTTAGCTTGAATGTTTTTGGTGTATAGAAATGCTACTGATTTTTGTACATTGATTTTATATCCTGAAACTTTACTGAAATTGTTTATTATTTCCAGGAGTCTTTTGGTGGAGTCTTTAGGGTTTTCTAGGTATAGAATCATACAGTCCTTGAAGAGATATAGTTTGACTTTTTCTTTTCCTACTTAGATGCCATTTGTTTCTTTCTTTTGCCTGATTGCTCTGGCTGTCCATTCCAATTCTGTGTTGAATAGGAGGGGTGAAAGTGGTCATCCTTGTTTTATTCCATTTCTCAAAAGGAAATGCTTTCCATTTTTGCCCATTTGGTATGATGTTGGCTGTGGGTTGTCATAAATGACTCTTATTATTTTGAGTTATATTCCTTCAATGCCTAGTTTGTTGAGGGTTTTCATCATGAAGAAATGTTGGATTTTGTCAAAAGTTTTTCCCATGTCTATTGAGATAATCATATGGTTGGGTTTAATTCTGTTTATGTGGTGAATCATATTTATTGATTTGCATTTGTTGAACCAAACTTGTATCTCAGGAATGAAGCCTACTTGATCATGGTGAATTAACGAGCTGTTAGATTGGTTTGCTAGTATTTTGCTGAGGATTTTTGCATCTATGTTCATCAGGGATATTGGCTTGTAGTTTTTTGTTGTTGTTGTTGTTGTTGTTTCTTTGCCAGGTTTTGGTATCAGATTGATGCTGGCTTTGTAGAATGAATTAGAGAGGAGTCCCTCCTCACATTTTTTGGAATAGGTTCAACTGAGTTACTTTTGACTATCTTCTTCTTATTATTATTACTATTGAGATAGGGTCTCACTCTATTGCCCAAACTAGAGTGCAGTGGCAGAATCATGACCCACCGTAGCCTTGATTTCCTGGGCTCAAGTCATCCTTCCACCTCAGCCTCCTTAGTAGCTGGGACTATAGGCACAGCCCACCATGTCTGGCTAATTCTTTTATTTTTGGTAAAGACAGGGTCACACTATGTTGCCCAGTCTGGTCTTGAACTCCTAGGCTCAAGCAGTCTTCCAGCCTTGAACTCCCAAAGGGCTGGATTATAGGTGTGAGTCACTGAACTCAACCCATTTTGTCTATTTTAAGTCTTTTCAAAGAACCAACTTTTGACTTTGTAGATTCTATTTATTATACTTTCTGTTTTTGAGACCATGAATTTTGTTCTTAACGTTATCATATCCTGTCTTACAATTTATTTTGTCTTGTTTTTTTTTTTTTGAGATGGAGTCTTGCTCTGTTGCCTAGGTTGGAGTGCAGTGGCATGATCTCGGCTCACTGCAAGCTCCACCTCCCAGGTTCATGTCATTCTCCTGCCTCAGCCTCCCAAGTAGCTGGGACTACAGGCATCTGCCACCATGGCCGGCTAATTTTTTTTGTATTATTAGTACAGGCGGGGTTTCACCGTGTTAGCCAGGATGGTCTCGATCTCCTGACCTTGTGATCCATCCGCCTCAGCCTCCCAAAGTGCTGGGATTATAGATGTGAGCCACAGTGCCCAGTCCTTTTGCAGACTTTTTAAGTTGCATGCACAACTCACCCATTCTTTCTTAACATAAACATTTAAGGCTATTTTCCCCCTAAAAACTGCTTTTGCTAAGTCCTTTATGTTTTGATATGTAATCTGAGGTGAGGCATGCATTCCAGGCAGAGAGAACAGCCAAGACTGGAGACAGGTGTATGCCTGAAATGTTTAAAGAACAGTCCAGAGCTGATGTGGCAGAGGAAGGTGAGTGAGGCACACAGTGGCAGGTCATGGGGTCAGGAGGGAGGGTGAGACCAGATCACTTAGGGACATGGAGGTCACCCTAAGAACTTTGGCTTTTGAGTGAACCAAAAAGCCATTGGAGAGCCATGAGAAGAATTGTGATATGTCCATCTTGTCTTCTTAGAAGTGCCCTCAATTAAGGCCAGGGTTAGGGGTTTGATGAGAGAAGCTTAAGAATGCTGCATTCATTTAGTTTCATTTGCAGCCTTTAGTAAGTGATTACTAGGTGTTAGACACTGTGCTAGCTACTTTCTAAACATTTTATTTTAATTTTCAACAGCTCTATGAGAGAGCTATAACAATAACAAACAATAATAACAGCAATAGGAATAGTTGACATTTACTGAGTGGTTACAATGTGCCAGGCACTATTTTATGAACTTTCGTCACTTAATCCACCATCAAACCAATGAAATAGATAAAACTATTGTCCCCATTTTATAAATGAGGAAACTGAGGAATAGAAAGACTAAATCACTTGTCCAAGGTCACCTGGCTAAACCCAGGCAGTCTGGCTGCAGAACTTTACCTCTTGGCCAATACACAATACTGCCTCCCTTGCAATAAGTTTTGAGGATGAAGAATACTGGGCTTAGTGAAGTTAAAAAACTTGCGAAGTTCACATCCTTGTAAGTGATGGCTGTGGATTTTGAACCCAGGTTCATCTGACTCCTCATTCTGATTCCCTGGTGGCAGATGGTACCAGCTGATAGCCTCTCTGAAAATCCTGTTGGACATGTAAAGTCAGAGTGAGAGAGGGTAGGCAACGCCATCTTAGAAGAGAATGACCAAACTGTTCTGAAGGCCATGCATTTTCTCCTTTTGCTCCATTCTACCTTTCAGATAGAACTATTTTACTCTGTGTAACACTTGATGTTCTTGTTTCCTTCCATTCCTTGAGAACACTGGCCACTTCTTGTCCTTCTTTGTATCTTGAGCACCTAACACAGTGCTAGGAAGTAGGTGCTTAATAAGCGCTTGTGGAATGCTAAAAGATTATTTAACCTCTTTCCTAGAAAGGAAGACCCAAATTCATAGGAGCTTAACCTAGTGCATGTAAAAGAGAGATCTTAACACATCCAGTGTCAAGTAGGGTACCCCATCCTAGTCAATATAATTTTCATCATGACAAATAAGGTGAGAAAATGTATGGTTAAATTACACACATTGCTCAAAACAAAATACATGGATCTAAGCTGCTGAGCTTTAAATGATTTTTGGTAAGTATTGAAATAAATATATTAAGAAAGTTAAAAGTTGTTTTTTTAAAAAGCAGCTTTTTAATAACAGTGATTAATGTCAAGTGATAGGTAAATATTACTGAAACAAAGAGATACAAACTAAATCTGACTTTTGGTGTGATACACAACTATATCAATAATGCTATATGCAAATTCATCAGAACTAGAAATTTTCTGGTTCTGTTTTCATCCCTTCCTCATCCACCATCCCTGCAAAAAAAAAAAAAAAAAAAAAGGAAAAAAAAACCCAAGAAGTTTCTAAACTTTTAAAATCATTGTGAAGATGGGAGTAAAGAGTATGGCTGACAACTTTTTAAAATGAGGGAAGCTCAGTGGAGCACAAAGAACTTTGCTTTAGACATTGTATTAGTTTCACTGCTATAAACAACTACCGGAGACTAGGTGATTTATGAAGAAAAGAGGTTTAATTGACTCATAGTTCCACATGCTTTACAGGAAGCATGACTGGGGGCCTCAAGAAACTTACAATCATGGCAGAAAGCAAAGGAGAAGCAAGTACCTTCTTCCCATGATGGTGTGAGGGGAGAGAGAAGAAGAAGTGCTACACACTTTTAAACCATCAGATCTCACGAGAACTCACTTACAATCATAAGAGTAGTAAGGGGGAAATCCACCCCCAAGAGCCAGTCACCTCCCACCAGGCCCCTCCTCCAATTCGACATGAGATTTGGGTGGGGAAACAAATCCAAACTATATCAGATGTTCTGACTAAAAGGACGTATTATGTTTTGCATTTAGTCTGTAACTCTGCCATCATGTCATGAATCACATTGCTGCCAAGAATGTGTAGTGAGCTAAATGCATTATAGGAGTCAAATTACAAAGGAAACTCTCCATTGTCTTCAGATACTCTCTTGAGGTCTTAGATAACCTCTTCTCAGTCCTCACATCTCCATTTCAACCAAAGGGGACCGAAGGAGGAGCAGAATATTTTCTCAGTGCAAGTAATTTTAATCCTTTATCAGAACTCAAGACTGTCCCACTGGGGGTTGGAGGCTAAGGGCAAATCACACTCTGTACCTTCTTCCTTCTCCAGTACCTTGTTCCAACTCCACTTGCCCTTCCCTAGCCCATTTCAGTAAGCAGGTAAAACTGGATTTAAGTAAGCCTCAAGGAGAATCTTGCAAGAGAAGAATCACAAAGCAGTAAACTGCAGCAATTAATTATATGCATTTTTAATGAAACTTGGGTGATTTTTTTTTTTTTTTTTTTTTAGCATTATCTTCATTTATTCCCACCACTACCCCTAGAGTTACTAGTATCTTTGGCTTTCTGAAGAGTAGGGAAATTACAAAGCCCTGGTCAGGGAAGTGATTTTTATTAATGGTAGCCTGAGTAGGATATATTATTAATAGTTGAGAATATAAGCTTTATAACTGACTGAGCCAGTTTTGAATCCTGACATTTTACTTTATGGCCTTGAACAAATCACTTAACCTCTCTAATTCTTAGTTTTTTTAATCAGTTAAATAAGGTAATAATACCTATTTCATAAGATTTGTTTGAGAATATTAAATAAGAACATTGTATAAAGCATGATGCATGCTACATTGTAAATACTCAATATGGTACATGTTAATATTACTATTATTATTATATTTTGTTTATTCAATAAAGGTTATTGGTTAATTATGAATCCCATAAATTGTGCTGACCGGACTCACTTTAAATTTGTAACTACAAATTTCAAATGACTCAAAACAGTCCCAGATTATTCTGTCTCATCGCCCTGGTAACTTCATTTTCCTCCTTCCCAAGATAACTATTTAACAACGTTCCCTTCTCTCAAATCCCCATACCTCCCACATACACACACACTCACACTCAAATAATACTCAGACTCAGACTTTCGTCATAGACAATAAATGTCAACATGCAAAATGCCCTCTTTCTCATCACAAAACTCACTCACCTTCCTACATCCCTGTTTATGAACTTTGTCTTCCCTCCTTTTCCAGGAAAACAGAGTTCCTTCCCCTTAGGCCACCCTCACCTGCTCCTGGAACACATCGTCTCAGGCCTTCCCAGGCACCTCACTTCTGTGCTCATGTACAGGCTTCTTCTGCTCCTCTAGAACTTCAGTCCTGGAGTGTCCCAGGCTCTGTCCAGCCCTCTTTCCTTCTCTGTTTATGCTATTCCCCTAAATGATTTGACCAACTCTGCCAACTCTGAGGGCTCTAAATATCATCTATGCTTTAATGATTGATCTCCAGTCTTCCTCATTTCAGTAAATATTACCAACATCTGCCTCACGTCTCCAGCCAAGAACTCTGGAGCCCACATATAATCTGTCAACAAGTCTTGTATGTCTTACTGGCTAATTCCAAACATACCTTAACTACTTCTGACAAACTTCATTACTACCACCTTGGTCCCAGTTACCATCATTTCTCTCTAGATCAGGGTTTCTCAATCTTGGCATTATTGACATTTTGACCAAGTCATTCTTTGTTCTGAGGGCTGTCCTGTGCACCGTAGGCTGTTTAGCAACATCCCTTCTCTCAACCCACCAGATGCTAGTCACACTCCCACTCTACAGTTGTGAACACCAAGTCTCTCCAGACATGGCCAAATGTTCCCTATGGGGATTGGGTGGTCAAAATCACTCCGAGTTGAGAACCACTTCTCTAAATTAGTGCCAGCAATCTCTTAATTTGTCCCCCTGTCCCACTCTTGCCCTTCTAAAATCTGCATCCTATACAGCATCCAGAGTGATCTTATTAAGCATGTGCATCATCATATCCCACCCCTGGTGACAACATTTCAATGGCTTCCTTTGTACTTAATGCACAGCTCAAGATTCTGACATTATTTTCTTCTACTCTCACCTTCAGTCACTGCTCTACAGTCCTCTGGCATTCTTGTCATCCCACAAACTTGCCAGGTTTATTCCCATCTTGGGGCCTTTGCCCCTGATGTTCTCTCTGCCTGAAATTCTCTTCCCACAGAGCATGCCTTAACAACTCATCATTCAAACCACACCTCACATCCTCCTCCCGCTTCTCCCGAACCCCCAGCGAAAGAAGTCTCCTATAGCTACTCTCCATCACATTACTCTATTTTCTTTATCAGGGCCAGAGATTGTATCACTTATTTTCACCGACTTATTGTCTTCCTGCTAAAATGTTTACTCCATGAGAGGAGGGGCTTTATTTGGTCTTGTTTGCCACTTGCCACTTTAAACTTAATTTCCTGAAAAGTGCCTGACTAAAATAAGGATCTGGAAAATATGAACCAAAATATTTTTGTCTGATTAATTAGTTGATGGGATTCAGGTTTGGGGTTTGGAGGCTGTGACTAGAAAAATAAATAATGAGACATGGTTCCTGCGCTCAAGGAGTTAAATCCAATGGAGGTTTTGGAGAAGTAAAATGGAAATTACAATATAGAATACAAAGTGCTATAATAGAGGGAAGCTTAACTCAGATATAGGGCTTCAGAGACTTCCCAGGGAGGGTGACATGAGCAAATGCATCCAGAGGGGTGAGTGAGAGTTAGCTGGGTTTGTGGGTGCTGGGGTCTGAATTGTGTCCCCTGCTGAGTTCGTATGTTGAAGCTCTAACCCCCAGTACCTCAAAATATTACTGTATTTGGAGATGGGCCTTTAAAGAGGTAATTAACTTAAAATGAGGTAGTTAGGTTGGACTCTAATATAATTTGACTAATGTCTTTATTATAAGAAGAAGAAATGTGGATACTCAGAGAGACACCAGGGTTGTACACACAAAGGAAAGACCATGTAAGGCACAGCAAGAAGGCAGCCATCTATAAGCCAAGGGGAGAGGACTGGAATGGATCTTCCCTTATGGCCCTCAGAAGAAACCACCCCTGCTGATGCCTTGATCTTAGACTTCCAGCCTCCAGAACTGTGAGAAAATAAATGTCTGTTGTTTAAGCCACCCAGTCTGTGGTCCTTTGTTATGGCAGCCCTAGCAAATGAATACAGTGGGGTGGGAAAGTGAGGCATGTGGGTGGGGTGGAAAGCACCTGGGTGTGGAGCACAAGCTGTATGGTGGTTAGAGGGGAGGCTGGAGAGGTCGGCAGGGCTGAGGTCATGGAGGCCAGGATAGGGGTGTGAGCACTATGGTGAAGATTCTCAAGAACAATGAAAAATTACAAGCAGCACAATAAGGTGATCATACTTGCCTCTGAGAAGAATTTTAGTGGTAGTGTGATGAGTAGAGTGTAGGTGAGGAACACCAGAGATCCTGAGAGCAACAAGCAAGCATGTGGCTTTGCAGTTCAACAGACTGAGGTTCCCATCCAGGCTCTGCCATTTAGAATCCCTATGACTTTGGACAAGTTCTTACCCTTCTTTGGCTTCTGTTTCCTCATTTGTAATTATAGGTACAATTCTTACCTCAGGGGATAATATGAGAATTAAATAAGACAGCATGTGTAAAATACTTGGCATAATTAGAAACAATGATTGCCAGTAGTTAAAATGTTCAAGACAGTAATAGTAGAGCTGGGAAAAAGGGATAAACTTGAGATATCTTAAAGATGAATAATCTTTAAAACTTGGTCATTGATTTTATGTTTGGTGGTGTGAGAGAAGATGAAGTAAAAAATAACGTCTAGACGTTTGATTCGGGCAGATTTTGGATCGTAAGGTCATTCACCAAAGTAGGAAATGAAAACAAAGAAGAAGGGAGGGGAAGAAGATGAGTTTAATTTTGGATACGTTGAATTTGAGGGATCCTTGGTACATATCAGAAGAATATCTCATAGAGTTGAATATAGAGATCTAGATTCAGGAAAGAGGCTTGGGCTAGAGACGTAGACTAGATTGATAAAGCATTTCATTGAAAGTGTGCAGAGTGAGAAGAGAAGCAAAATAGAGGTAGAACTCCAGGGACACATCCACCATCAGAAGAAGAGAAGACAGGATAGGAGGCTAAAAAGGAGGCTGCAAAGAAAAGGAGAAAACAAAAGTTAAGCCAAAGGAGGAAAGACATTTTAAAAAGAGAGTGGTTAACAGTGAAAAAGTCAAAGAGAAATCAAATAAGGTAAGAACTAAGCCATACACACCAGACTGTGTAATGCCTAGATATCAGGCAAGACTTGGAAAAGGGTGATTTTAGGGCATGATAGGGATATAATCCCTATTGTAATGAGGTAAAGAAAAAATGAGAGATGGGGAAGTGAATATTGTGAGCTTTATTATTCCATTTTTATTTTATTTTATTATTTTAGAGATAGGGTCTTACTATATTGCCCTGGCTGGTCTTGAACTCCTAGGCTCAGGTGATCCTCCTGCCTCCACCTCCCAAAGTGCTGGGATTGTAGTCATGAGCCACCACACCTGGCCAATATCGTGAGTTTGAGAATAAGAGAGAGAGAGAGAAAGAGAGAGAGAGAGAGAGAGAGAGAGAGAGAGAGAGAGAGAGAGAGAGAGAACTCTGTCTGTAGAAGAAAAATCCTTTTGTTCCCTTACCCTTCAAAACTCCTTGTTTCCCACCATCCTAACCTCTATTCAGTCCAGGGGTTCTTAACCTTGGGTTCATAGATCCACCTCAAGTGGTTCACCAATAGAATTTAAGGGGTCTATGTAATTTTAGAAAAAAATTACAACTTTAATGTCACTCGACTGAAATCTAGCATTTTCACCAATTGTGAATTTAGGAAAAACTACAGAAGATCAGCAGCACCTGTGACTGTCAAAAATATTTTTTCATATCATGTTACAGTTGTCGCAGATTTCTCAAAATATCATTTATACTCTTCACTTTTATGAAATTATAATAGTTATTTAAGTCTGCTGCTAGATCTTATAAATAGTTTTAAATATTTTGATAACTATATTTAAACTCAATTAGTTTTCTTTGTAATCTTATGTGTTTTATGTTTTTAAAAACATTATTTGGAGAAAGGGTTGATAGGCATCTTCAGATGTCTTTGGCACAAAAAGGTTAAGACTTCCTGCTAGTTCATTCCATAAGCTGTGTATCTGCCCCATTATCTCAAATTTTTGAATTCTATATGCTTGTGCCCTTACTTCTTCTTTCTATAAGTAACAATTATCCTATATGTTTTTCCGGGGAAAATAGGCATATGTCTCTATGTGTTTTTCAATTGATCTCACCACCACTTAGTCCTGGTCATAGAAACACCACCTGTTTCGAGATGGTAAAATTGTTTCAAATATTCATTTACTTTTTTGTTCACCATCAACCAATTATTGAGCACAAGATGCTATGCTGCATGCTTGGGTATGCAGCACTGGTATAACCCAGGGATTTATGGTTTGACGAGTAGTCAAAAGAGATGATAAGTATATTTATACATAAATAGTTATAAGATAGCATGGAAGTCGCTTTACTAAGGATACATAAAGTTTTGTGGTATCAGAGATGCCAGGGGAAGACTTCATGCAGGGAGCGACACCGAGAATGACAAGGATGCTGTTACAGGACTGAGTGTGTCAAGACTGGGTAAGTAATGTTCATAAAGCCATTGCTTTGCTTCCTAAAAATCTTTGAAACATTAAACATCATGTAGTAAAAGATATTTTTTTCCATCGTGATGTATAGATTTAATTAGCATACCTAATGAGGACTAAGAAAACACGGAGGACCAGATTGGATTTTAGGATATCTTCCTTCCTGTAAGCATTTACGCAGAGAAACAATGTTCATAATCGCTACAAATGAAAATATTAAGCAAACATTCATTTAAAAAAACATTCGGATAGGAGCATTATCAGTTTTTCGTAAATGAGTGAATGACACCTGCTGGCCACATTGAATAATTACCCGCTCTAAAGGAATGGGGAGTGCTAATAATGAGTACTGTGAACCCCATTTCTCTACCAAAGCAATTACATATGATTCTTGGGCTTTTCTTTAATGACTATCAAGGGGAGAATTTTGGAATGGTGAACCTCATCTTTTTTGGGGTTTGTTTTTCTAGCTTGAAAAGTTCAAGAAGTGTAAAGAATTTCAATGTTTAATGCAATTTATTTAATAGTAAGTTAACTGAGACTTAGAGAGAAGTAATGCCTCACTCAAGGTCACACAAGTGGGTTGGCAAGCTAATTCTAGAGTCCTGGTTTCCCTTCTCCTGCATTCCCAGACTAGGCAAAGATTCAGATCGTTTGTTACTTCTCTTCTATCTTTTTGTTTGACTCAGCTCTTCAGAAATTTTATTAGTGGTGACATCACTAACACTTTCCATATGTTTAATATCTTTCACTTTTTAAAAAAAGTCTGATATGTTGAAGTAAAATTTACATAAAATAAAATTCACCAATGTTAAGTGTACAGTTCTATGAGTTTTGATAAATGTACATAGTCTCATCACCACTCACCACAATCAGATCTAGAATATATCTATCATCCGTGGAGATTTTCTCATCCCCTTTCATAGCCAATCCCCCACTTCTACCTCCTGGTGTTGGCAATCACTGATCTGTTTTCTGTACCTAGAGTATCGCCTTTTCCAGAATGTCATATACATGGAAGCATATGGTATATGGCTTTCTGTGTCTGTCTCCCTTCACTTGGCGTAATGCTTTGGAGGTTCAGCTATGCTGTTGCATGGAAAGGTAGCTTGTTTCTTTTTATTGCTGAGTAGCATGCTACTGTATGGATAAACCACAATGTGTTTATCCTCTAACTAGTTGATGGAAATTTGTTTTTTTTTTCAGATTTTGATGAGTATGAACAAAGTTTTGATAAATATTTGAGTACAGGTCTTTGTGTGGATATATATTTCATATACCTTAGGTAAATACCTAGGCATGGGATTGCTGTTATATGGTGAGTGCAAGTTTTACTTTATAAGAAATTAAGGCTTTTGCTTTTTAAAAGTAATTGTACACATACTCCTTCATTTTATTAGTGTACTCTAGTTGTGTGCCATATCATTGTTGTAGAAATATTTTGTATAAAATATAGTTTTAGTATGAAGTGTAATAAACAAATGATGAGAGGCCTTTTCAATACAAGGTCATAAAATAGCATTTTTAAAGGAATGGAGTATTGCATAAAGGGAAGACTACAGCCTTGGAACTATCTGAAGTTTGTCATTTTGGATGCTGTGTAACTTTTATTAGAAAAATGACCTAATCTCTTTGAATGTTAGTTACTTTGTCCTCAAGATGTGGGTGACACAGGCTTCTACATGGCAGGGTTGTTACAAAGATTATATGGGATGATATAAGCTGAGTGTTCAGTACATAATAGGTGCTGCTGTTATTGTCATTACAGTTACAATTTTTGCTAAATGCAAAAGGCTGCACTACAGAAAACAAATGGTATCATACTACTAATGTTTAGTATTCATTGGGAATTAATGGGTTCTTCCAAGGCTTTGTATATGTCACCCAGAGACAATTAAGTTACATTTGGCTCAAGTGTCTATGATATGTGAGTTTTTAAAATAATGTACTAGTCTAACACTTTGCCACAGATTAGCATTTTGTATTTAATTAAGGTCATGTCTTCTATATGTCTTCTATATGAGAAATGCTATTGTCACACAAATTATAACAAGGTGTCATAACTTATGTAATATGATTTACCTAGGCAAGGACCCATTTAACTTCACTTTTGAAGGACTGATGTTTTCTGTAGCTCTACTTAGATATTCTTAATGAAAAACATTGACAGTAGGTTTCTAACTTTGCTATTTTAATACTACTTCACTTAGTTTACTGGCAGGTATTTAAACTACTAAAAATGTTAGTTAATTAGGTTGCACTGACATCTGCTGGTCAGACAGTAAATTCCATAAAAATCGTGTTTCACTAGTTTAAATGAAATCAAATAATTTAATTGTTTTTACAACTCATATTTGCATTCTGGGTTTAACAAATTAGCTGCTGTATATGATAATTTCTGATTCATAATTCAATTTGAGTCAAGTGGTTTGTTAGCCTGCCGTAACTCTCAGTTCTTCATAATGGCCAGTGGTACCCATTAAACAGCTTTGTTAAGAAGTAGAATCTCTGTGAAATCACAACCTCTTCCAGTCGGTGTTTACCACCGAGTTATGACATGGATCATCACGTGTTTTGGTCCTAAAACGCTGCAAATAAGCAGCAACGTTTATTAAGTTAGAATTCACTTGGAGACAGTGTTCCTTGGGAGATAGGCTTAGGATGTAGGGGAGGTTCCAACAGAGCTAAAATCTATGGGATGATTTTTTTCTTGCCGGGAAGTATAATACAGCTACTTTAAAACCTACTAATTCAATACTCACATTTAGGGTTACAGAATTTTACAATGGGAAATAAATTTCCTGACCATTTAGTTTGCCTCTCTCTTTGGTAGATGTGGAAATTGAGACCCAGATAAATTTAATTAACTTAGTCACCTAGCTGATACTAGAAAGTAAGTTCCCTGATTCTCCCATTCCAAGATTATTTTCTATATAATTGTCTTCACTAGCTGTATATCATTTATTGTTTAGACCAAAAATATTTGGACACACAAATTCACACATAGGTATGCTTACTTGAGAATTTATATTTAGCTTATTTTAACTCAACCATGCTGACTTTCTCTAACTAGAGACATGATTAAAATATGCAATATATTATATAATATTTCTCTGTGGTGCTTCAGAAATATATATATTCATTCATATGTTCCCTCCCAGAAAATCAAGCTCCATTGTCTAATTCTTCAATATGAGAAAATAGAGGTATGTGGATCAGAAAAAGAAAATGAATCAAAAATAAACCTTAACCAGGGAAATTTCTGGCTCTTTGATCAGGTTGAGGGTCATAGAATCATGCATTAGATGTCTTATCAGGAATACGAGCACATTTTCCTTTAATGTTCTGTTCCAATGGCATTGTTATACAGGATAAAACTTTTAAAATGCAACTTTCATTGTGATAAGGAGTGTGATATGATACAAGACTGATGAAATATCCATAATATAATGCCAAATATATTTTTTCTCAACTTTAGCACTACTGACATTTTGGGACACTTCATTCTTTGTGGTGAGGGCCTGTCTTGTGCATTGTAGGACGGTTAGCAGCATCCCTGGCCTCTACTCACTAGATGCCAGTAGCTAGCCCTGCATTGTAAGAACCAAAAATGTCTCCAGACATTGCCAGATGTCCCCTCGGGGGCGAAATCAGTCCAGGTTAGGATATACCGCTATAAAGTAGGACTGATTTCTTCAGATGTATATATATTCAAATTACCCAAAATATTCCAATCAAGAATTTGATTCTTTTTCTTTTTAGATAAAAGAAATATTGACATATGAAAAGGAAAAGAGACTTGAGGCATCTCTAGATTAAATAAATACTTCCTTTATATATTCCTTCCAAGCTAGAGCTAAAGTAGGCTTCTTAAATTGCTTTCAGTACTTGCATATTTACTCTCGCTTCTTTTTACACTCTAAGGTATAATTTTGACACAGTTACTACTTCACAACCAAGCTTTCTTTTTAACTATTGGCCAAGCTGCTGTTTATCAGTGATGGCTTTTACAATATTCTTTAATTTTCCTGATATTGCAAAGTTCTCTTTACACATATGGCCTGTGAAAGCAAAAGAAAAAAAAAAAACAAAACAAAACCTATGGATCTTAGGGCAGGTTATTTTCATCCCTATTCTGCAGATGAAATTAAGTCAGGCCAGTACTCGGTGCACGTTTCTAGGGTACCAAATGGTCTTTTTTTTTCATCTATGGTAGCTATATATTTGAGTTGTATATTAAGAGGGCTTTCAAGGAATGGAGGAAAGAAGAATGAGGGAGGGGAAGAAGGGGGGAAGGGAGAAAGCGAACAAAGTTAAAAGCTTCCTAGTGGAACAATAAACAAGGAAAGCTGGCATGGGATACAGGATGGTCCAATCTCACTGTTTAAGTCTTTATAGCAACCCTTGAGATTCAGTACCTTCATCCTCCTCCTCCATCACAGTAATATCCTCCACTCCCTCTCCCATTCCACCCTCTGTCCCTCCTGCACCCTCAAGTGCATGTATTCTAGCACACACAGATATCCCTTCCTGACCTCAGGTTCAAAGCTTTAGGTCTTCCCAGGGGAAAACAAATGTGGCCATTTCTGTTGCTTCCAAATGGTTTCTAGTTGGTACCAGGAAATTTTCATTGTTTATTCTCTAAACCTTGGAGTAAAGCTTTTAGAAGCCATCAAATGCTTCTTGAAGCTTACATTGCCCTCCAATGTTTTGATAGTTGATTGCTTGCCTTTTCAGCCTTCTCAATACAGAGTTCTATGAATGAGCAGCCTTTCAAATCCAGCACCATTTGAGTATTTTATACATAGAAAAAATATATGAAAGAACCTTTACATAATACTCAATGTTGGGAAAACTGACAGGAAACAGTTCCTCTCAGATGTGGTATGAATAGAGTAGCCATATCAACACCTCTGGAAGCATTTAGCAGTATGTAGCAAAACCCTAAAAGCACACACACTACTAGATAGACCCAGGTATTAAACTTTGTTGGACTTGATTTTAAAGAAATAATTATAGATATGCTCAAAGGTATCTTTTCAAGGCAAAGATACTTATCTGAATGTTTTTATAATGGTAAAAAAGTGTAAAATAAAATGGTAGTATGATTGAGCACATAAATTATGGTTTATTCATAAATGAAATACCAGATAAATCATGCTAGTAAAATATATGCCTAGAAAAGTCTGCAGGAATACATACCAAAATGCCATTGTTAATTGGGTTAGTGGGTTTTTAATTACTTCTTTATACTTTTCTGAATATGCCAAAATTGCCAGAAAAAATATATACTGCTTTAATCAGAAGAAAAATTGTATTTGACAGAGTGAGACTCCATCTCAAAAAAAAAAAAAAAAAAAAAAAAAAAAAAAAAAGAAAAGAAAAGAAAAACAGTATTTGAAATAAATAATGAAAAGGAGATGAAATTGCCATGGTTCCTTGCCCATAGTTAAATGTGAATAATTTCCTGAATGTCTCACCTGGTGGATGCAGGGGCTTCCTAAAAACTAGGTGGTGAGTGGAAGGATTAATTCTGTCCTTATTATCAATAACACTGTCATCCCACAGCTTTCATTTACTGAACATCTAAAATGGGCAAGGCACTGTGATATATTTATGCAAGTGATCTCCTTTATTCCTTAAAACCAACCCCAGGCAGATTTTATTCTTGTTTTGCAGACAAGGAAACTGAGTAGTTAAGTGAAAATGAGGTCTAGCAAGGATTTGAGCCCAAGTATTCTAATGGCAAAGTGTGCACAATTGACCTGCTATGCTGCACTGCTTCTCTTATGAATTTTTAAGCCTGAGCATCTCTTCTCTGGATCATTTGAGGCAAGAATAAGAGGTGTTCAGGGAAAGACAGCTTTAACAGGAGTCTAGCTACAATGCAAGAGTCTTTATAATGTACACTGAACTGCATTTTGGTTTCATATTATTTGCTTTATAATATCTGAAAACATGATATGATTAACTTATGTAATGCTTAAGACAAGTTTAAAGACACAAGATGGGAAATACAATCTGGGAATACTTTTTCATGGGTAATGTGGCTAATGTCTCTACCTTATTCTCAGCAAAATATTAGAGTATCGTATCTAGAAATGTGTAAGAATACCAATCACAAAAACATGAGTCTGCTTAGTTAACACAGAAAACATGGATGGCAAAAGTTTTTTATTTATCTGCTAGAGGAATCATAAGAGGCAAAAAAGTACTACCAATATTGGACAAAACAGATAATTGACATTATCGATTTTTAGTAAGGTTCTAAGTTTCTTTGTTTTTGTTTTTTACAATCTGACTGCATTAAGATACATATACTCTTTAATGTAAAAAAAAAAAAAAAAACCATCATATACCAAACTAAATGCACAAAGACCTCATTATTGGAATATTAGCCATGAATATTTTAATATTCTCACAGCTTTGCAATTTTGAGAATATACTGGCATTATATAAGAAGAAGGAAGAGGCGAAGGAGGAAGAAGAGGGAAAGGAGGAGAAAGGTGGTAAACAGAGGTCTAGTTAAGAATTCCTTGTCGTAGTAGTGAACAAGGACTAAACACAGACAATGGGTGGAACACAGATGTTAATTCACATAACAGAGAGTAGGCAGCCTTAACAATAAACTGATGCAGACTCCCTATAGAATTCCTCTGTTATGACTGAGTTCTTGTTTTCTCTTCTTTGTATGTAGTTGAAATTTCATCATTATGAATAGTATCTTGGATCTTCTTTTTTTAAAGTTGTAAATGCAAGTGTTTGGCTTTGTAATACAACTTTTTAGTATCCAGAAGATAACCAGTGCTCTAACAATAAAGATCTTTTGGTGCAAAGGGTTTTAACTTCTGCCAGTTCTTACTCATTTTTTTCAGAAGGTTTTTTTTCATTTCTTAAACAACACATACATTACGTAAAATATAAGAATTAATGTACATTCTCAAGGTCAGATTCAGTGACAAAATGCACTACCTGAATCTAGTAACACATTTACTCTTTGCTGCATATAAGTTGCATATAAGAAATACAGGGTATATTGTCTTGTGATCCATGCAGTAAATGTTCACAAAATCAAGCAAACAACTAGACGTTCTTCAGCTACTAAAATTAACTGTCCCAGTCACAAAATACTCCACAAAATAAAAGCACTNAATAAAGATCTTTTGGTGCAAAGGGTTTTAACTTCTGCCAGTTCTTACTCATTTTTTTCAGAAGGTTTTTTTTCATTTCTTAAACAACACATACATTACGTAAAATATAAGAATTAATGTACATTCTCAAGGTCAGATTCAGTGACAAAATGCACTACCTGAATCTAGTAACACATTTACTCTTTGCTGCATATAAGTTGCATATAAGAAATACAGGGTATATTGTCTTGTGATCCATGCAGTAAATGTTCACAAAAATCAAGCAAACAACTAGACGTTCTTCAGCTACTAAAATTAACTGTCCCAGTCACAAAATACTCCACAAAAATAAAAGCACTCATGGTTACATCAAAACCATGCTGGACTGAGTTTGTCCTGGAAGAGCTGGTTGGCAGGGCCACAACGAAAGCACTGGCAGCTGCAAATTTTCCTCCTCATATGTGACTGAGACTATTCTCTTCTCACATGGCTTTACCCCATACCACAGGCTTTTGCTGAAGAGGCATTTCAGGCTTCAAATTAAAACAATCGACCTTTAGTGAAAAAGCAGAGAAATGCCTCTCTTGAGTTTCTGATCCTAGAAACAGCTTGCTATAGGTCCTTAAGGCAAATGCCAGGAGTCAAAGAAACTGTAGAACAGTCTCAGGATGTAAACAATAAAATCACTGACCAAGGAGTTATATCCCTGGATGAAAACTCTTCATCCAAGACCTAACTGGATAAGACCAACTTCTTGGCTTTCAAAAGTAGTGTGAATTTTATATCCTAGAAGCACTGCACTTTTTTTTCTATTGTAGAGACTTCTGGAGTAGATAAAAGTTCATGATGTTGCTTAAAAAAATACATAGCATGGAGAAGCTACTCAAATGCCAAGCAGTTTTCAGGTTTGTTTTTGTTTGTTTTACTTTTATATTTTTCTTTTGTAGTTGGCATATGGAAAACCAAACTGGGAAATCATAATGTTGGAGTATTTTAAGGGCATGCTATCATAGATATTAACAAGCTTATTTATACAATAAGACCTCTGCAGAGCATGCTCAGCTCGATGCCACATTCCAGAATAGCCACTGTTGGTTTCTTTTTCCAGATTGTCCATGTTTACAGGCTTCACAAATATCCCTGAAGTCTTCCCAATATGCTTGGCAATGATAAAATTCATGGCAATATCATCACAGTTTTGAGTATCATCTATCAAAGCATGGACAGCTGCAGGTTGCCTCTGAAAGAATTCAAGATATTTGCTATTGAAGAATGAGGCTCCAATCAGCACCATAGAGTACTGGTCACCATTTCCAGACCCTGGTGCTTGCATTTCAAAACTTCCATAACTGTAGATACCTGATAAAGTAGAGACGTGCTTTCTAGGAACAAATCCTACAATTTGATCAGGAAATTGCTGAAAAGAGGGAAAAAGAACAATTAATTGTCACATATTTTTAGAGAAGACATAGTCAAAAAGGCAATGATTTATTACAGAGAGAATGAAACTGATTTGTCAACTCTTCCTTATTCCTAGTTTCCACATTTTAGTTTTATTTAACTCCAGGTAACTTCATAAATCTGTGTTCTGATATGTTTACAGGTCAAATTGCATCACAACCCAAATATCTCTGAAAACAAAATTCAACCCTTACAAATGTTCTCCTAATTCAAACATTATCTGATATGAACAAATTCCAGTCACCAAAGAGTCCAATTCTTCAAAATCTGCTGCGAGAAAAGTTGACTGCCTGAATGCTATCTATTGTAGGAGATAAGAGATAATGGGATCATTTTGAAAATGTGTTCTAATCTCTTAGGAGTATATAAAATTATGGACCTACATGTGTGATTATCTCTTTTTCATGTTGATTTCGATGTTCATAAAACTTACTGTTGATTTTAAACAATGTTATATTTTATCATATTTCAGCTTGGGTATTTCCTTTTTCAAAAAAATGAGATAATATAAATAAATGTTTATATTTATCTATATAAAATAAATGTTTATATTATATATTGGAGAGAGATGCATCAGAATCTTTGATGAAAGGATAGATGGTAGATGAGCGTGACTAAAAATAAAACAACAATCAGCAAACAAAAGAAAAAGAGAAAAGCATGTGAAAGAGGTAAGAACTTATAGGGTTGAAAGTTTCATTCACTATGATAAATAATTTGAATTTCATTCATTTATTGAACAGATGCAGAACTAGGGACGCACACACACACACAAGCAAATGAGGCTGAGTTAAATCCTATTTCAAAGCACTTACAGTCTAGAGAGGGTAGAGGGGTATGATACAGATATGCAAACAAGGAATTACAATACTGTGACAAAGTTGTTAAGTGCAGCTGGGTAAATCCGATGGGAACATTGAGGGTAGAATGACAACTGTGTTGCTGGGAGGCAAAGGGGAAGGTCAGGGGATCGGGGATAAAGGCTAGGAGGCTTCAGAGAAGATGTGCTATTTACACAATCTAGGAGAATGAAAGAAATTTCACAGTTGGCTAGAGGGGGAAAAGGGAAAACACTAAAAGCGGAGGTAATGGGCAAATACAAAGACATAGACGAATGTCTACTCTAATCTTGCTTGCTTATACACAAACCTCAGATCATTACACTATGCAGGGTTTGGGTTGGACTGAATTTAAGTTGGTCAATGGATTGAAATTGTTTTTGATATTTTTATAAATAAAACCTGAAATCATATTTAGATATCTTTAATTTACAGTTTACTCAGATGGTTCCAATTAACCACAGTCCCCATATTCTGCCTCCATTTTTACATTTTGGGCAAATTGATTTTTAAGCGTCAATAGAAATCTCATAGTTGAAGTATTACATTAGAACTTTTTTCCCAAGAAGCTTTCATTTACAGCGCTGGAAAGAAAAAAAAAAACTTGATATGGAAAAAATTTCAATTTGTTGATCAGCACACTAGGCATTAAAAACTGAAGTTTTAAAAATGCTGATATCTGTTGAGTATTGTGATCACTTACCATTAATATCTAATGCTATTATATCCCAAGAAGCTAATTTTTTAAAAAGTTACCATGGTGTAAATGAGATCATTTACTGGGTAGCACAGTGTTTAATTATTTGACACGGCTTCCAAGTACGTCTATGCAGTTCTGGTTTCAGGTAATGGTAGTGCAACTTGTAAAAGTTAGCTATTACTAACACATATTCAATAGGAGAGAGCTGCTTTTATAGGATACTGAACAATTTATGCCTGCTTATGCAAGCTAGTATTTAGGGAAAAACAAAACAAAACAAAACAAATCCCTCCTACCACAATGGTACATGTAAAATTACTACTGCAAAATTTCTAAACAATGCTCTCAGAACCAGGATTAAATTTTGTGGAGGTAACAAATACTTCCTTTTACAAAAAGTTACATACAATATTAATATAGAAATATACTTATCATTTGAGACACATGTCTGTGGTCTGGGCAAAATATCTCCTCATTCCAGCTTTTGCTGGACCACATCATTTCCCCATTGTTCTCTGGAAGGCAGTTCTAGCTCTTTTCCCCAGTACACCAAAATATAAATTAAATCTAGATAAAAGATACCATAACTTTCAGGTTGGCTGAACTAAGCTCAGGAAATCTTGATTAGCCTATAACAAATTCATCCATCTTTTAGATAAATATTATCTAAAATATTTTAGGTAACTTCTATATTAACCATGTTACCCTGGTTAAGTACTAGTCAAGATCTTATAAAGACGGTTTCATAAAGGAGACAGCAACATTACCTGCCAAACTGAGAAAGCAAAAACAAGGTCTGGGGTGCTGATGAGTGTGTCATCATCTACCATCAACACTGCTAAAATGAAAGGACAAAAATTTAAGTTGAATAATTTGGAAATGAAAACAAAAGTAGCAAAATACGATAGTGTCTATATACATCATTCATATGAAGTCTTTTCTGACCCAATAAGTAAATAAGCAATGTATTCTTGGGGAGATTTGTCCAGTAGAAAAAAAATTTTGGTATCAAAACTGATTGTATAATTGCCTAAAGGGAAAATAATCAAGTAGTTATCATCCATCATCCTAGAAACTATTGGGCCTATAAATAAATAAAGTCAAGATTCTTTTAAGCAAATTGCAACCTCATGAAACTGTCAGGAATGGGAGGAAAAGAGGAGTGGCAAAAAAATATATTAAGCATAAGCTAAATGGCATCTTACTATCAACTGTAATGCAATAATATGTAATTATAGCATATCCTTTATTACAATATTAACCTCTTTGCCAGGAAACCACTTCTTGACATCTTGGAAATTGTCCCTCAAGCTTTCCAAAGTGCTTTCTTAGGACTAACTTCCTTCATTTTTCTCCGGACAGTTAAGACAAGCAGAAGGCCAGAAATTCACATGCCCATCCCAGCTCTGGATAGCGGCAGCCCTTCCAGGCTGAGAACTCCACTGCAACTCACCATTGGTTTCCAGTTCAGGAAAGACCTGGAGTCGATTTCTCATCCTGTTTGCTGTCTGTTGTTTGAAGATCACAGGGATAGGGTGGGGCCCTAGAGAATTCCATAATTCATCTGGTGCCTTCTCTCCAATATTGTTCCATACCACAATCACTTTGTGCAGATTTGGTACAGCCTGATAATGATTTAAAAGTTTCAATAAAAGATCTGTTCTGTTGTACGTCTGCATTATGAGAGTAAAGGAGTCCATGGTGGACTTGCCCTGGGATTTTATTTCCCTACGCAACATGAGCATCTTGTCTTCTTTGACACTGGGAAGTAAGGCAGTCAAAGCACCAGCTACCAGTAATAATACGAGGATGACCACCAAAGAGAATCGAAGCACTCGTATCCCCATTACTCTCCCAGGAAGTTTGCAGATGTGGCAACACCTAGAGTAGAAATGGAAACAACAGACAAATGTTAGCATTCTTACTAGTCCCTGTGTTTTCATGTTTTTTTCCAATGAGGAAAGATATCAATATTACTTTAGTTGATTCAAATTCTGTTCTCCCTTCCTCCTCATTAAGGTAATTTAGCCTAAGAGATTTTTAAAAACCAGTTTAATAGTTCCTCCCTTCTTGCCCTGCTTGTTATGCAGTTGCAGATAAAAGATGTTATACATATGAAATTGGAAAAATTAAGCATTTAAAAATTTGCCATCATTTTATCACTAAATCTCCAGAACTGAGATTATTTTTCAACTGGAATTTTATTTCCCTTAGTAATATATTAATTTCAAATCTACACTTCTGTAGTAGCAGACTTTTTCTCAAACAAAATCATACAGGCCATAATACATGAGGCAGCAAACAATTATGGTAGGTTTATTACTTATTAGGCCCTGTACTATGTGCTTCATCTACCACAGTATGTACTTATTCATTCAACAGTTAGTTACTAAGCACTTACTTTGTGCCGCCACTGTTCCAGGTTCTGTGGATACAGCAATTAATGACATAGAAAAGGTGTCTGCTGTTAGTAGCAGAGGAGATGATAGGGAGAAACAGATAACACGATAAACAAATTCAAAAGATAATCTGGGGTAGTGGGTATGAAGAGAATCTGTTTATAAAGAGACTAGATCAGAATAAGCAAGGGCTAGATTATGTGGGACCTCTGACCCTCATTAAAGAGTCTGGATTTTACTCTACGCCAGATGAGAAGCCATTGGAGGGTTTTTGGATCTAATTTATGATTTATTATTATGATTCCCATTTAATAGTTTAGATGCTTACAGAGATCAAATGACCTTCCCAAGATTACCAAGTAATTTCAGTACTAGTGCTAGGATTTCGAACAGGAAAATCTGCCCCCAGAGCCCAGGCTGTTCATGGGCTTGGGGGTGTATTGCCTGGCTTTACATCCAGGTTGAACTGAGGCACAGTCTTTGAGCTTCCACAACTCCCTTTCTCACAGTACAAATCATAAGGTATTATCAGCTATGTACTCTCCCATCTTCCTTATTGTACCTAAAGGGTCTTCCAGAGATAGCCATAGAACAGTAGTGAACAAATGGATAAGTACAGTCTAGCTATCCACTGTCAAAAACTTTTGTGTAATCAAATCCCTCACTTATATGAGAAAAGGTTAAATCTCACAGTTTTATAGATGCCTAAAACTCTTATTCCCTGGATTCCAATAACATTTCATTTCCATGCTTGCTGACTCCTACTGTAGTACTGTTGGCTTTTAATTATTTCTGTTTTTCAGTCTTCTGCTATTTCTGCATCTGATTCCAGGCTACTTACTCTTCCACAGGCTACCAGAAACATTTTAGGTATGGTCCTTGTTTTGTACTTTGGCAACTGAGTCTTCAAGCCATTTCAGCCTATCATGGATCTATTTTACTACTCTATTCAAGGGCAAAGCCAGAAGTGAGGAAAATGAACTATTCAAAGAAATTTACTGATGAAAGACCGGAAATAAAAACCAATCAGGAGTTTCTAAACAACATATTTAAAACATCTTTAAGAAAAAAATAGATCTCTGAGAAAGAATAGATGAGATGTTATTCTTGGCGATCTTAATTAACCCATAGTCTATCCCTTTTCATCCCCACTTCTAGTACAATTTCTCTTCTTAGGCTATATGATAAACAGTTCCTCTCATCTATTGCTTAATACTGACAGATGTAAGACAGCTGGAAAAGACTTCTCACTGCTAACCACAGCTGAAGTATACTAACTGCAAAGAGCTGCTGTCACTCTTCTTCTTGGTATAACACTGCCTCTGTACATTTTATTTTTGGTACTCCCCCCTTCTTGGAAAAGTGAACTGTATATATACTTACACAGTAATATCTAAGCTCTTGATTTCATGTCCCATGGCTAAAGTTAGGCAACTGAAGCTAGGCCATCATTCCATAGGCAATCCTAAGACTGTAGTCTACATTTAGTTTGGAATAGAATAGAATAGTTTTGGAATATTCTGTTCCAAACTAAATCTCATTTTACTTTCCTAATGATACCTATTCAACATTTTCTTTTTCACTGAGGAGACTTGGCAGTGGTTGGGTTAGTGACCATTATATTCCTGTAAGCTTGTTTCATGTTGTGAGGTGCATTTCATAATTGTAGAAAGTTTCCTCTCTATAGTTCAAGGACATAGAGAGATCATATATGCCACGTCTTTAACATCTTCCTTTGAAGTTTATGAGAATGGGGAATAGAGAATTGCAAGAAGGACAAGGGCATACTCTCCATGACGGGACAGCATGCTCAGGCATGTGCAAGCAAAGGAAGAGTTTGTTCACAAGGACGAGGAGAAGATCATTGCCATTCAGCAGCTCTCACTTTTCAACAGTCCAGATTTGAAAAGTAATGTCACCTTTAGAGTAAGCTTTTGAGAGTGCTTTCAAGGGTATCTCTCCTGGACTTTCTCTGCAGCTTGTTATATTAAAAAGAGCAATTTTGTGTTTCTGCTTCTATCATGGGCTCACTCTTAAGGTATAAATAAAATAAATTATTTTCAAGGTAACCTCAGCTTTTCTATGATTATTTTACAAGGATAGTAACTGAAAGCTTTAGTGTACTATATTTTCATTTTATGTACGCTCTTACTAAAACAACATGTACCATTAATGTGGTCAAAGACAAATCATTATGGATTAATAACCTTGGTTCAAAGTCCTTGAAAATCCTTTTAATACTGTATGAAAAGTAGGTACCATAACACATATTTTCAGTTCTACATAAAAATGACCAGTTATAAGAACTGAGAGTAAAGAGTCACTTTGACAACTGTATTACAGTATACCATGATTAAGATCTCTATATTCATTTTCTGCAGCTGACTAGGAATAGCATATTTTAAAACTTACATAGAAGTGTTTCTGATTTCTAGACACTATCTAGCAGTTTTAATCTAGAAAAAGTAATAAGATTAATTACTATAGCTTACTATAAATATACACTGTTGAAGACACTCATGAGTGACTGCTTCCCTCTCATGTATTCTTTCAAGTAGGAGTTTATCCCCTGTCTCCGTCATAGACAGTTCTTTCCAGATAGCTTCTAATCACCCAATTTTACCTGTATCAGAAAGGTTTCAGGAGATATGAATCATTTATGTCTTTAGAAACATAGTGTAAATATTTCATGTGGTATTTATTAAATAATGCAGCCCAATAAAATTATGTAAATTGTTTTAGTTTGCATAGTAAAGCGCGAAGAGCAAGGATGTTACAGACTGTAGTGCAAGTGGCACACTGCACTTGAAGAACAGCTGAGATCTAGAACTTCACTGTAGGCCCATTAGAAACAGCTTCAGTACAATTTGGAGAATAATGACGACTTTTTGGCTACACGGATTTCACAGATTTTAGCGTTCTTCTGTTCTTTTAGAGAAAGAACCTATCATCTAATTTGCAGCTTTGAGCTCTGAATGAGAGATATGAGAAAAAACACATCTGGATGACCTAGATCGTACTTGGGAAGAACTAAGAACTAAACATCAGCACCTCTCAGTTCTCTTGCCCTCAATTCCTAAACTTTCCCTTTAGGTTTTGGTTTTTCCTTTTTTATGTCTGTATATATATGCTGACACCCTGCCTCATTCCAAAAAGGATCTGACAGCTCTTAGTCTATTCCCTTTCTGTCCTTCTCCCATCCCCATGACTACAGTAAATATAACTTAAAACGAAAATCCTTCCTCTTCTCCTTATCAACTAAGAAAATTCAAGATTTCCCCCAATGATATTTTCTGCACGTTAATTCATTAGTTCTTTATAGGTAGAGAACACATCCTTTTAGTTATTTTGATACATTGTTACCTAGCGTCTTCTACACCAGAGGTCTCCAATCCCCAGGCTACACACCACTACTGGTCCGCAGCCTGTTAGGAAATTGGCGGCACAGCAGGAGGTGAGCAATGGGTAAGCAAGCATTACCATTTGAGCTCCACCTCCCACCAGATCGGCATTAGATTCTCACAGGAGTGCAAACCCTATTGTGAACTGTGCATGTGTGGGATCTAGGCTGCATGCTTCTTATGAGAATTTAATGCTTGATGATCTGAAGTGGAACAGTTTATCCCAAAACCATTCCCCACCACCTGTCCATGGAAAAATTGTCTTCCACAAAACAGGTCCCTGGTGTCAGAAAGGTTGGGGACCGCTGTTGGGGATACAAAGGGTTTTCAACCAGGGATGATTTTGTCTTCCAGGGGATATTTGGCAAAGTCTGGTCACAACTGGAGGGGAGATACTATTGTTATCTAGTGGGTAGATGTTGGAGATGCTGCTAAATATCCTACGATGCATAGGACAGCCCCCCAAGGCAAAGAATTATCTGACCTAACATGGCAACAATGCCAAGGCTGAGAAACCCTGATCTACATATAGGTTGTCTAATAAAACACACTTAAATATCATGAGGAGGACTACTAGAGAGGTGGCTTCTGAAAATCCTACTGCTTTTAGTTATACTCAAACAATAAAGGGCAAAGCCCTGTCTCTAAAACTGCCCCAGTAGGCCAAGCATGATGGCTCACATCTGTAATCCCAGCACTTATGGGGGCAAAGGCAGGATACTGCCTGAGCCCCAGAGCTTGAGACCAGCCTAGGCAATGTCTTGAGACCCCATCCCTACAAATAAATTAAAAAATCAGTCATTGGTAGTGGTGCATGCATATAGTCCCAGCTACTCAGGAGGCTGAGGCAGGAGGATAGCTGGAGCCAAGAGGTTGAGGTTGCTGCAGTGAGCTGCGATTGCACCACTTCACTCCTGCCTGGGGGACAGAGTGAGACCCCACCTCATAAAAAAACAAAAAACAAAAAAACACAACAAACCAACTAAAAAATACTGTCCCAATAATTACATAATTATATGACTTATTGCACAAACACAGAAACTCCGAGAGCTGAAAGGGACTTCAGAGCCCTGCTTAACCAGTTTCCTTGTTTCACAGATAAAGAACTCAAGGTCCAGGGATAAGGAACTTGCCCAAGGTCATGCAGTTGCATGTGGCTAATCAGCAGCAGAACCAGGGGAAGACTCTAAACCTCCTGATGGCACAGTCCACAACTCTTTCCACTATGTTATGGTAAATTCTGCATGGATGTGTCAAAAAATTAATAAGCAAGATTGTCACTAAGGTACCTGCAAGATAATATAAAAATTTATACTTGTTATGTTGGAGTTTTTTTTAGTAGCTTTAAGGAGAGATCACATACCCATTTACATTTACCCATTTAAAGTATACAGTTCAGTAGCTTTTAATATAATCACAGAGTTTTGCAACCATCACCACAATTTAATTTTAAAACATTTTCAACGCCCCAGAAAGAAACCCCAGACCCATTAGCAGTCACTCACCATTTTCACTTCCGTTAACCCCTGACCTCCATCCCAGCCCCAGAAAACTACTAATTTACTTTCTGTCTCAGTGAATTTGCCCATTCTGGGTATTTCATATGAATGGAATTATAGAATATATGACCATTGTATCTGGCTTCTTTCACTTAGCATAATGTTTTTGAGGTTCATCCATGCTGTATATATCATGAGGCATATATCAGTACCTCATTTTTTTTGTTGCCAAGTAACATTCCATTCTATTGGATAGACCATATTTTCTTCATTCATCAGTTAATGGATGTTTGAATTGTTTCCACATATTGGCCATTATGAATAATGCTGCTAGGAACATCCATGTACAAGTTTTTGTGTGAACATATGGTTTCATTCCTCTTAGGTGCTTACCTAAGAGTAGAATTGCTGGGTCATTATGTCAGTAATATTTAAATATCTGAAAACTGAAGTAGCTTTTGAAAGAGCATTATTTGAAATTATGAGTAATTTTCTTAAATGTGGACATAGAATAAGAAAGTAAATAATACATAGTCTATTAAATAACAGTACAAATTCTGTCAAGGATGTCTTTAAATGGACCAGGCAATTTGAATTTCCAAAGATGTGCTATAGAGTTCCTTACTACATAATCTATCAAAGTTCCCTAGAAGAAACACTGTTGAAGGATTCTTTTCTCAAGGCTAGTTCCTTCAGACTGGAAAGCAATAATTATCCAGAGAGAAGCTGAAAACAAATATGCCAGCGCACAGCATGAACGAAGATTATGTTCTCTGACTCATAAGGTAGAAAAGCAATGAGCAATGTGGTGCTGTACAATGAGAAGCTGTCATTTTTATTTGGATGCCACAGATGGTAGAAGAAAGATAACTGTTCTGCCATTTCACTATATTTGCCTCATACTGTCCAGATTGTTTCTCCTCTGGCTCATCTTCCAGAATATTTACTTGCCTATAAACTGATGAATATAGAATATAGATGCTCAGAAAAGGGGCCTCAGCTGCCAAGAGATAAAATCATTCCAAGGTGGAATACAGAGGCCAATGCAGAACCTGGGTTGATGCATGTAAGAGGATGCAAGAAGAAAGTTGGAAGAGACAGCTCTACAAACAATGACCAGTTTCTGACCAGGTTTACGGCATGCAGATAACCAACACTGTTTAAACTGAGGCAAAGGGGCATGTGGTGCCATATTCCAAAAAGACATTTCCCCTCAATGGTACCCACATACAGTGAACCGATCCACGACTCCGTGTATTGGTACATGCTATTTTCTCTACTTCAAAGTCCTTCTCTCTCTCTGTCTCACAAACTCCTATTCCCCACCCCTCAAATCTCTTTCAAATATCATGTCTCCTGTAAATGTTTCCCTCACCACACTCCACACTGAGTATTTCAGTGAACTCTGATCACTGTGTTTCTAGTTCTTGTTTTCAGGTATTTCAACTATTGACTGTTCTTTATCTGTTTTTTTTTTTCCGGTCTTAACGCATCTTGAGGGAAGTTTCTGTCATTCTTTACAATCCAGAACAGTGTCTGGCCCATTTTTTGACTAAGTGCTCACAACACAATAGTTGAATTAAATGAGGGAATTTATGTCTAAATTGTCCAAAATGTCAATGAATGCCTGAAACATTAACAGAATAAACTCAGATTAAACACAAATTAAGGACCAATTAAGACTAGACAGTACCAAAGCAACTGTTTCCTACATAGAAGAGCTGGGTCATCACCCATCTGGTGACTAGAAGAGCATGTCATGAAATGTGACCTCAAACACAGACCACACAGGCACCCTTTCTACGTGCAGTTCTGTGGCTAAGTCACTTGATAAACAAAAGATGTCTCAGATTTCTGATTTTTTTCACAATTTTTCAAAGATATTCTGCATTAAAATATATTTGAACATCCCTGTTTCTATGAAAGCTCTTGGTGAATGAGCTGATTTGCCTTGGTGGAAAAGCATCATCTGATGAATAATATCATCATTGTGAATTTCCCCAAGGAAGTTTAGCAGGTCATGATAACCAGAAGCTATATTACTTAATCCAGCAGGCAGCATACATGATTTAAGCACACAGAAAATGTCTTACTTGGTTGAGAAAAGAAAATTTAGTTTGGGTTCAGAAAGTGACAAAAACTACAGACTTCATGACAATTGGCAGAAAAAGAAAATTAAGTCAGAACACCACACAACTCAATCAATATTGCCCATGGTAAGCTTCTTCCATTAAAATTATAAGCAGCATAAACTAGAATTTATTTCATTGCAAAATACAAAATGCCAGAAATGGTACATGAAAGGTCACTTTTCTTCACAAGTCTTTTCCAGGTGCTATACAAGATTCTGGGAAGAGTTTCTGATGTAAGGTTTTTATCTACATTCAGGAAAGTCATTCTTTTCATTGTTGTTTTAGAAATGTCATACAGCTTTTCTCATTTTCTACCAATTCATGCTTTTCTTCCTAAATGATTTCCCCTCCCTTTTTCCTAAGGAGCTCTTCTATTCTTACAAGGTTCTTCTTAACTCCTGTTACTTTTTTCACAAGTCTAAAACAAAATAATTTAAATTAGTTTGTGTTAATAATAAAGATAGTAGTAAAGGCAGGAATAGGAATAGATTTATAATAATAAAAGAGTCCATGTAGTGTCACAGATTCATCTTGTGATCTTGTGTTTATGGCCAATTCCAGTGATATGAATGGATCACTTAGATGACTACAATCTGAATCAACTGTGTTACAGACTAGTTATTAGGGTGGAAGTGATCTATCTTTTCTATTGACAATAGAACTGGCTATACATATATATGATTGTTGATAGCCAATTTAAACCTTGTTATTTAGAAGGCCCACTCCTGCCCTTATTACACTTGTTATACTACAGTTCTGAAACAGATTGCTAAAAGATTGAGAAGTAGCTACACGAACTTCAATATCTTAAATAGAATGATGTTGCTGCAATAGGTCATTTAGCACTGCAAGCTGTGAGGAAAGCATCTCTGTGCTGATTACATTAAATATCAAGTCTTCCTTCTGGCAACCAGGTTGAGTAAGCCACTTCTTAACAGGCAAATCAGGCTAGAATGAACAAGGGCAGCACTGAAAACAGGATATCAGACACTAAGTACCTGTGTTTCTATTTCCCTCCTCAATCCTAAGCTCCTATGCACTGCAAAAGCTGCTCATCCGTCCTAGCATTTTCTAGTTTTCCTCTTCCCCTTTCCTATACAAAGGATCTTATTCCTTCTCAACAATGCTTCAGGCAGTTATTATCAATGAACTAGAGTTTGCTTTGTTATCACTTATTTACAGGGAAATAACATAAATATTATGCATAAAGTTGTTTTAAAGCACCGCTTGCTTCCTTCAATCCAGCTATTTGCTACTGAGGTAGACAATGAGGCCCTTTCTACTTTCAAACTGTGCAGGTCTGAATTATGCTAGATAAAAGTTCTTTCTAGCTTTGCACCTATCTCCTGGAATAGTCAATTAATTATAGCTATTGATGATGATGATGATGATGATGATGATGTTTGGAGATAACCAATTCCATGGACATATATTAGGGCAGGAGTAAGAGTGGCCTTATTCCTAAGAAGAACATATCCATGACTCATAGGATCCAAGGAGTCAATGCATCCTAAGAGGAAAGCCTAGAAATAGAAAAGCATTTTTAGCTCAGTACAGTGCCATGCAAAATTAGTTCTAGAAATGGGTCAAAAAGAAACCAAGTACATCTACAAATAATTGTACTTTTACCGTTCCAGGATACTGGAGATTTTCATTTGAATCTCTGCTTTGCCAGGCAACAGATCCCTGTTCTGTTCTATAGAACCCTTTCTCTTTTATCCAATATTGGTTTTCAGCCACAAACTCACTTTCCAAAATCACTTCTGTAAGAGAAATGGATTTCATACAGATGAATTATGGCTTATAAATATTTTTAGGTATCGAACCTAAGATGGAAGCAATGCCACTTCATGTGAGCTTTCTTACTTTATTAGGGGAAGGTCAAAATATCTAGCAAATATTTATAGGTATTTACCATGTGCCCAGCACTATAAGTGCTAGGGATGGTAGTGAGCAAGTAGAACCAATTCCTGCCCTCACAGAGCTGAGCATTACTAATGAAAGTTGTCAGAGCTCTCCCTGCTTCACGTTATAGATTACCTCAAATTGGTGTTTGAAATTTTGCAGACAGGACATCTGAGATTGAGAATATAGTATTAAATGATTTTTCCTGAGCCACAGAAAGAGTGGCAAGTCTAAATCAAACTCTCGACTCTCTCACTTGAGCCACATGGTATTTTCTGTCTTCTGAATAGTCTCTATCACCAGCTTTGTTCTGGTCTACAAGAATATTCAACTCTATAGGTACTGACTTCAGTTTGTAACCTGGACTACTATTTCAACGGACTTAAGAGAGGTCTCTCAGTATTTTCTAAGATTTTGGCTTAACTAAGAACTATTGTTTCCAAAGAAATAAAACCAACTCTAGAGGAAATAATTTTTCTCAAAGTACTGGTATTTCACCCATGTTCATTGTGGCCTTATTTGCAAAAGCCAAAAGGCAGAAGCCACCTAAAGGTCAAGTGACAGATGAACAAATAATACATTCAGAAAACGTGACACATAGGTATAAAAGAGTATTATTATTCTGTTTTTACAAATTAGGGAATTCTGATACATGCCACAACATAGATGAATCTTGAAGACATTATGTTAATTGAAATAAGCAGTCACAAAAAGACAAATACTGTATGATTCCATTTATTATGAAGTACATAGGAAAGTCAAATTTATAGAAACAGAAAGAATGGCAGTTACCAGGGGCTGGGAGTAGGAAGAAATGGACAGTTGTTTTTCAGTGGGTATAAAGCTTCAGTTTTGCAAGACGAAAAAGTTCCAGAGATCAGTTGCACAACAATGTGAAAACAGTTAACACTACTGAACTATATACTTAAAACCCGTTAAGATGATAAATTTTATGTTATATGTATTTTACAACAATTAAACAAAAGCCAAAAAATATTGGTACCTACCTCATTGTGTTGAAGTTTAATTTAAAAAAAAATTCCTTATGTCTTCAGTGATTGATAGAAGCAGGCTCTCTGGTCACTATTAAGATAAATCAAAGAATTTTCTGTGATGTTTCTGTCAGAGGAAATTAAAACAAAACAAAACAAAACAAAAAACAGTGCTTTCAATGCCATTGTCCATAAGACTTGAGTTATTTCAGAAATTAAAATTTGTTATTCTGTCTTCCAAAAATTATATTTAGGCAGTTAGGTAGATGATGACTTCCAGTGAGGTTGGTGCTATATTTTGGTTTTCATCTTTCTATTGAGGGTTGCATTAGTCTGTTTTCACACTGTTACAAAGAAATACCCCAGCCTGGGTAATTTATAAAGGAAAGAGATTTAATTGACTCACAGTTCCACATGGCTATGGAGGCCTCTTATGATCACCATGGAAGGTGAAGCAGGTACCTTCTTTACAAGGGGGCAGGAGAGAGTGAGTAAGCACAGGAAAAAACTGCCATCATTAGATCTTGTGAGAACTCATTCACTATCACAAGAACAGCATGGGAGAAACTGCCCCCATCATCTAATCACTTCCCACTGGGTCCCTCACACAACAAGTGGGGATTATGGGGATTACAATTCAAAATGAGATTTGGGTGGGGACACAGCCAAACCATATCATTCTACCCCAGCCCTTCCTAAATTTCATTTCAAAACACAATCATGCCTTCCCAATAGTCCCCCAAAGTCTTAACTCATTCCAGCACTAACCCAAAAGTCCAAGTCCAAAGTCTCTTTGGAGGCAAGGCAAGTCCCTTCTGCTTAGGAGCCTGTAAAATCAAAAGCAAGTTAGTTCCTTCAAAGATACAGTGGGGGTACAGGCACTGGAAAAATACTCCCATTCCAAATGGGAGAAATAGGCCAAAAAAAGGGGAGGGGCTATAGGTCCCATGCAAGTCCAAAATCCAGTGGGGTGGTCATTAAATCTTAAGGTTCTTAAATAATCTCCTTTGACTCTGTGTCTCACATCTAGAGCATGCTGATGCAAGAGGTGGGCTCTCAGGGCCTTGGGAAACTCTACTCCTGTGGCCTTTCAGGGTACAGCCCCCTTCCTGGCTGCTTCCATGGTCTGGCATTTGAGTGTCTGTGGCTTTTCCAGGCACACAGTACAAGCTGTCTGTGATCTACCATTCTGGGGTCTGGAAGATGGTGGCCCTGTTCTCACAGCTCTACTAGGCAATGCTCCAGTGGGGACTTTATGTGGGGGCTCCAACCCCACATTTCCCTTCCACACTACCCTAGCAGAGGTTCTCCATGAGGGCTCTACCCCAGCAGCAAACTTCTGCCTGGACATCCAGGCATTTCCATACGTCCTCTGAAATGTAGGCAGAGGTTCCTAAACCTTAATTCTTGACTTCTGTGCACTCACAGGCTCAACACCTGCCAAGGTGTTGTATAAGCTGCCAAGGCTTGGGGCTTGCACCCTCTGAAGCAATGTCCTGAGCTGTATGTTGGCCCCTTTCAGCCACGGCTGAGACGCAGGGCACCAAGTCCCAAGGCTGCACAGAGCAGGAGTAGGGCCCTGGGCCCAGCCCATGAAACCATTTTTCCCTCCTACACCTCTGGGTCTGTGATGGGAGAAGTTACTGTGAAGGTCTCTGACATGCTCTGGAGACATTTTCCCCATTGTCTTGGTGATTAACTTTAGGCTCCTTGTTACTTATGCAAATTTCTGCAGCTGGTTTGAATTCCACCCCAGAAAATGGGTTTTTCTTTTCTATCATATAGTCAGGTTGCAAATTTTCCTAACTTTTATGCTCTGCTTCCCTTTTAAACATAAGTTCCAAATTCAGATCATCTCTCTCAAGTTCAAAGTTCCACAGATCTCTAGGGCAGGAGCAAAATGCCACCAGCCTGTCTGCTAAAGCATAACAAGAGTGACCTTTGCTCCAGTTCCCAATAAGTTCCTCATCTCCATCTGAGACCACATCAGCCTGGACTTCATTGTCCATATCACTATTAGCATTTTGGTCAAAACCATTCAACAAGTCTCTAGGAAGTTCCAAACTTTCCCACATCTTCCTGTCTTCTGAGCTCTCCAAACTTTTCCATCCTCTACCCGTTACCCAATTCCAAAGTATCGTCCATATTTTGGGGTATTTTTATAGCAATGCCCTACTCTCTGCAGTACCAATTTAATTCACCAGGTAAAAAACTATGAGCTGCTGAGGTACTTGCTGAAAGAAAAGGGAATACAGAATGGGTAGGAGAAGGTAGTGATGAATACCAGCTATGACCACATGACCAGCTGCAGAAACTAGGACTGTAACTGTCATGAGTTTTCCTCCTTATTTTGTTAAGAATATGTTTATGAATGTATACACTTGTACTAAGAATATATCTTTATTTCCCCTCTTTTTCCTGTATCATGTGACATTTATTGACATCATATCAGCATTTAAGTGTTGCTAACTTTATGTAATAGCATTTAGGTTAAGGCTTAGTATGCTTCTGGTTGTATAAAGGATAGCTGTATTATAGGTGTAATTATGACTCTATTATTGTTTTTATGTAACCATGTAAGGGTTCACCTTGCCTGCTGCCTAGACAGAACAAATTTATCAAGACAGGGGAAATGCAAAAGAGAAAGAGTAATCTATGCAGAGCCCGTTGTGCAGGAGACCAGAGTTTTAGTGTTACTCAAATCAGCCTCCTGAAAAACTCAGGGATCAGAGTTTTTAAGGATAATCTGTTGGGTAGGGGGGGTCAGTGAGTTGGGAGTGCTGATTGGTTGACTCATGGATGAAATCTTACGGAGCTGAAGCTGTCCTTTTATGCTGAGTCAGCTCCAGGGTGGGGGCCACGGAACTGATTGGCAGGTCCAGGTGGGGCCATCCAGTTATCAGAAATTCAAAAACGTGAAAAGACATCTCAAAAGGCCAATCTTAGGTTCACAATAGTGATGTTATATTCAAGAGTAACTGGAAAAGTTGCAAATCTTATGACCTCTGGAATAATGGCTGGTAATATTTAGAATTCCAGCCCCTCTCATCCTAACTTGGTGCCTGGTAGCCTTTCAATCATTTCACAAGAACAGTTTAGCTTTGGGGAAGGGCTATTATTTAAACTACAAACTAAATTCCTTCCCAAGGCTAGTTTGGCTTATGTTCAGGAATGGACAAGGACAATTTAGAGGTTACGAGCAAGATGGAGTTGGTTAGGTTTGATATCTTTCACTGTCATAATTTCCTCAGTTACAATTTTTGCAAAGGCAGTTTCATTTATTTGGAGATTAGGTATGATTTTGAGAAATGTGCATGGGTTCAAGTTGACAAGGGATGGACTTGTGAAGGTTAGTATTGTCAACTTCATTGAATTAAAAGATGCAAAGTATTGTTTATAGGTGTATTTGGGTGTTTCTTGGTGTTGCCAGCAGAGATTAACATTTGAGTCGGTGGATTAGGAGAGGAAGACCCACTCTCAGGAAGACCCACTTACAATGTGGGTGGGCACCATCCAATCGACTGCCAGCATGGCTAGGAAAAGCAGGCAAAAGAAGGCAGGAGAAGCTGACTTGCTGAGTTTTTGGGCTTCATCCTTCTCCTGTACTGGATGCTTCTTGCCCTCGAACATCAGACTCCAAGTTTTTTGACTTTTGGACTATTGGACTTACACAAGTCATTTGTCAGGGGCTCTCAGGCCTTTGGCCACAGACTGAAGACTGCACTGTCGGCTTTCCTACCTTTGAGGTTTTGGGACTCTGATTGAGCCACTACTGGGTTTCTTGCTCCTCAGCTTGCAGATGGCCTATTGTAGGACTTCATGTTGTGATCGTTTGAGTAGTTCTTTTTAATAAACTCACTTTCATATACACATCTATCCTATTAGTTCTGTCCCTCTAGAGAACCCTAGTATAAGGATCTGGAAGCAAAATAAATGCACACGATCCCAACTATCTAACGTTACACATTTGAAACCAGAGGATGTATGCCATGGAGCAAAACATCTGAACATGTTAGCAATTTGCACTTGTATCCAATTTCTAGATTTATATGAATTTGTATTCTTATGTACCTTTACAACTCCTTTCTTCACCAACAGTTCCCAGGGCACTCAATTTGAAGCATCTAAAAGGGTCAAACAGGGTTGCAGACAAATGCCAGGGTTGATTACTGAGGAATGATAGATAGCATCTTTCCTATTCCTTGCTGACCATTGCCCAAAAGGAGCTGGAACCATGACTGAGATGAGCTTCTGCCCCTTAATTCCCTCTGTTGTCATTTCTCAGAATCCTTAATCACATGTCTGAGCAGCTGGGGTTTTTCCACCCATAGAGTCTGCATAGCTAACCCAATGCAATTAGTTGGTAGGAGATGATATAAAAACGTATTTAAAAGTTCAGGGTAGAAATCCATTTTTTAGTTTAAAAACATTCAATAGTATATGTATGTTACGATCTTATAAACCTATTTAATCTTGTAACATACAAAGGAATTAAGAATTCTGATTGGTGACTTGCAAGATACTGACCATTTGAACAGAGTGGAAGAATCATTTTTGATTTTCCAATACAACATATTGAAAGGGCAAAAGGAATGGCTTGGTATATATAGAAAGACTTAGTGATAGCTGTCCCTCCACACTGCTCCAAGAACATCCCTTGTGTAAATTTTAAACATCACAGAGTTCTAAAATACTGGACTGATTTGCCTGTTACAACCCCCCTCTCTTCATAACTTCTCTCCATAAAATTCCTCCAGAGAAAGAACTTTCAATTTATCTGACTTTGTATCCCCAGTGCCCAGCACGGAGCATGGCACACAGAAGACATTCATTAAATGACTGTTGAATGAGTGAAAGAAACAAATTTGATATGACAACAAAGATAGGTTAACATATATGGGACAAACATTATTTCACAATGACAAAAGAAGTGAGAGACAGCCTAACGTTTTTCACTCATAGAACTTTTCCTGATTTAAATAGTGTCCACCCACACTTTCATATTGCAAATAAAATGTCTTTAGTTTTAAATTTGGTCATTATGCTCTTCAAGACTGGAAGATGTGAAGACATCACTGTCACTTTTTGAAAGGAGAAGGTCCTCATGGAAATACCTATCATATATCTCTGGGGTGGGGAGTGGGGAATTGGGAGTCTCTGGAAACTGATGTAACTGAAATTAAACTTCAATTTCTCGTATCTGTTTCAAAACTATTTGAAAACGGGTAATGTAGGTTTCTCCATAAACCAGTTAAGCAATTTCTGATTTGTAGCAATACAGTATAAAATATAGGACTTATTTTCAAAGGCAGAATACAAAAAAGTTCAAAATGCAGCTGACCTTGATGAGTTAGGATTATGCTGGAAATCAGTTGCTAAAATTTAATTACTTCTATTACTTCCTGCTCCTTACCCCAAGTTAAAGCATATTGAATAAGGGCGTTTTAGAGAAAAATCCAATTACCATAGAATTATTTATCTTTAAACTATCTAGTTTGCACCTAATTAATTTTTCCTCAGCAGTGCAGTAGAGTAAAATTCACGGTCTACTGCTAATACAAAAACTTTCTTCCAAAAAAAGAGTAAATGCTACTAATTTTAAATATTTCTACATTNATTACTTCTATTACTTCCTGCTCCTTACCCCAAGTTAAAGCATATTGAATAAGGGCGTTTTAGAGAAAAATCCAATTACCATAGAATTATTTATCTTTAAACTATCTAGTTTGCACCTAATTAATTTTCCTCAGCAGTGCAGTAGAGTAAAATTCACGGTCTACTGCTAATACAAAAACTTTCTTCCAAAAAAAGAGTAAATGCTACTAATTTTAAATATTTCTACATTTAAATTAAAAGAATGAAATATATGCTAACAAAGGCAAAGACAAAATATTCTTCCCAGAACTTACTTCTGAAACCTAGCTGTTTTTACACAGCAGTTTTAATTAACATATTTCAAAATTGTAGAATAAGTACATATTTTCAAAAACAAAACCACAAAATTACTAACCCATACACACACACAAAGTTTCAAGAACGAGAGCAAAACATGCATATATCCTCACTGCCAAAAAAAAAACATTAACACGAGCATTTTGCTGTGTCTCCTTACCTCGAGTGCAGTAGATTGCAGTAAGGCCAGCCGATTTATTTCCTTCCAGCTCGGTTATCACAAAACGGAAGGGGCGTATCGTTCGCTCATTTTGTTTTTTTTTTTCCTAAACCAAGCAGCGTGCATCTATCCTTCCCCATTCGCTGGATTAACAACCTAGAAAAAGCGCCGCCCGCAAAGTGAGCGCCTGGAGCAGGGGACAGTCCCCGAGTGGCCGCCCCTCCCTTTCGGTGACGCTCCACTTCCTGTTAGCCTAAAAGGCATTCCCAAGAAGCTCGGTTTTGTAGTTTCCAGCCCACCTCCGAAAGCCAATCCTTTCCCCCATTTCTTCTCCAAGGTAACAACTTTTAATCATTCACGTGACGGACTACCCGCCCTCAGCCAAACAACTTCCCGGAAAGGCGCCCGAAGGAGCGTTCCCATCCACCGCGGGTGCCCTGGAAAGGCCAGCGGGGCTCTCCTCCTCGCGCTCCGCACGCCCTCGCATCCCACCGAGGCGCCAGCTTCTGCCTGCACGTTGCTGAAACTGGGCCTGGAAGTTCTGACAAGAATTAGAGCGGCGGCCGTTGCCCCGAGGATGACCTGGAAGCGAAAGGGACCTGCACGAATTCTAGAGTTTCGGGTTTCCGTGGGTTGAGATTTTACGGGAAACAATGCATTAACCAAATCTAAAAATAAAACAAACACGTCTGGTACGACCTACCATTAAACAGCTTCTTTTCTATAACACGTTTAACAGCCTTTGTTTTTAAATACATTGATTGATGCCAGGAGTGGTGGCGCGCGCCTGGGGTCTCAGCTACTCCCGAGGCTGAGGAGGACCACCTGCGCCCGGGAGTTCCAGGCTGTAGTGAGCCTTGGTCCTGCCATTGTGCTCCAGCCTGGGTGACAGGGAGAGACCTTGTCTCTTAAAAAAATAAGGAAAGAAAGAAAAACATTGATTGCCTCCTGCGTGGCAGTCCAGAAGGGTCAAGCGCTGTCTTCGGGGTGGCGTGGAATGGATTCCTAAGATTTGGGCGCCCACAGAGTTAACGCAGCAAAACGATCACTTGTGTGTCCTGCGGACTGGCGGCAATAGAACACGTGGCTGCCTAGACTCTTAATCACTGATAACTACTACACCAGGATTTAATGCCAGTTGGGAGGAAATGGCGAAAGGGCAGGCGCTGGAGCCCATGCATCCGGGAACACTGGTAGTAGGCGGTCGGGTGGGCGTGAGCGGGCTCTCCATCTCCTGACAGCCCAGTCTGCAGGTCGCCACCTCAGGATTTTCCTCCTGAGTCCGGGTGGCAGGACTCCACCCCAGGTCAGCCCCGCACACCCCCTCGTAGTTGCCACCTCCTGGCGTTCCTCCAACAGCTCCAGCACCGTTCCCACCCTGCCCCCGCAGCAAGCCCCGCCCTCCGCCGCGCAGGCCCCGCCCGCGACTGGCCTCCCTCCTTTCCCGTCCCAGGACGCGTTGCGCGGCCCGGGCCGGAAGTAAGCGAATTCCCGGGTGTGTGTCTGTGTCTGTCTGTGTCTCGCAGCGGTGCGCGGCCCCGGACAAGCGCTGGGGATTCCCGTTTGAGGCGTCACTGCTATCACTGCCATCACCCCACGGAGCCACTTCTAGAGGGGAGTAGACCCGGCTCTTCGCCGGGCAGAGAAGATGTTGCCCCTGTCCATCAAGGACGATGAATACAAACCACCCAAGTTCAATCTGTTCGGCAAGATCTCGGGCTGGTTTAGGTGCGGGGTGCTGTGTTTGCGGGGAGGGGGTGTCCGGCAGAAAGGGAGAAGGCCCAGACCTCAGGATGGCCCGAGGTCCAGGGAGGGAGCGTCGGAAACTCCCCGTCAACCCCCAGCTGTGAGGAAAGGAGCATGTGAACTGGGAGGAACTTGAAAGGGGTACCCAGCCTCGGGGTCTCGGCACCTCCTTAACTCTCCCGGCTCTTTTCCACGTGTATCATTCCCAGGTCTATCCTGTCCGACAAGACGTCCCGGAACCTGTTTTTCTTCCTGTGCCTGAACCTCTCTTTCGCTTTTGTGGAACTACTCTACGGCATCTGGAGCAACTGGTAACTAAAGGGGAAAATGGTTTGGGCGGAAACAGGGTGTGAGGGAGACGAAACACTGTTTGCTTAATGCCACGTAGCTCCTCACCAGGAGGTTCATGTCCTACCTTCATTACCTACCTCTGCTGCTGAGTTGTTTTCCCATACCCGCACCAATCTGATAGGGCTGCAGTTCTTGAGTAAGATCTGAGGCCTATCCTGTGCAACCTCTGTTGTCACCCTCCCCTCCGGTTCCATCAGGCAAGACTGACAAGCCCCCTCCTTATTTTAGCAGACGGACAGAATCCTTCATTTCTAATTGGAGGCCTTAGCTTTACCCACTTTGTTGGAATTGGGAGAAACTTGTTTGCGGCCTCTCTCAGGGGGGAGTGGCATTTGGATTTCACCCTTAAGATTCTGAGAGTATATTTGAGATGTTCTACTTAGTTTGTTACTGGGGCTTGGAATGGGAGGTTTTATAAAGGGATATCCGGAGAAATATGTGTCATTCTCTTTTCTCTTTAATGCCGAAACTGTCTCATGATTTTCCTCTAGTGTTAACTGCGATGTAAAAATCCCATATAGTTTTCTAGAAACAACATTTCTTGGATTTTGGTGGCACCTTTGAGGGTTTTCCTTTTGTTTTGAAACATCCTTAGGAGGAGGAAAATCTAGTGTGTAACTCTATGGCAGTGAAGTTACTATTATTCAGGTATTTGCTGTTGAGTAACTTAAGGTCTTATGAAGTTGTTCTGCTAACAATGAGACTGTCACATTCCTAGGTGTACTAATTCTGTCTTTAGATCCCATACTCGTTCAAAACTCTGAAGAAAGCCAATACTCAGAATTGTACATAAAGCTTCAGGATGTTGTTGGGTTCCCTGTACTAAATCTTGGACTCTAGATTAAGAACCTGTTTTCTATTTGTTAAGTAGACTTAGTCTCTGTTATTTAAGACCCATTTTCAGAGAAAATTGCTGTCCTTGATCTTCTGTTGAGATCCAACATTGACAGGTAATCTCACCAGGTTTTGTGACATGTATACTTTTATGTAATGCGTGGGCTTCTTTCAGTTCAACCATCAATTCAGTTCTACAAAAAATAATAACCAGCAGATTATGAAAGTTATTGGTTTAGTCAACAGTTGTGTATAAAGGCATATTGGCACAATGAAATCTTCATATATGTAATAACCATTTTGAATCCTTTGGGAATCAGATGTATTTATTTCAAGGATACCCCATCATAGATTAATTCTTTAATCCCATAATATTAACACACTTTAATATACTGTAGATGTTAAAAGCACTTGTACTTGAATAATCACACTTTATCATAAATACGTATTACAGTATATTTTACATTTTTCTTTTCCTAAATTATGCCATAATTTTGGCATATGTGCTGATTGTATCAAGAGTGTATCATAACTTATATATGCATATTTTGCTACAGATAGTTTCTATTGAAATGTTTCACTATGGCTTTCCATTGCATAAGTCACTCTGTGAAATATCTCATTCAAGAGATTCATACTTGAAGTTCCTAAACCACCTTTCATGGAAAGTTAAGTATATAGTAACTCTTCTGATCTGTAGAGATCTATTGGGGAGATTACTAAAACCGTTATTTTTTAAGTCACTATGCATCAGTGCATGACAAAAACATTGGTTGTAGATGACTTGTTCTTTTACCCTTAGGTGACTTGCTCCTCTTTACTGGTACAGCTTATACTGCTTTTCATTGTGTTATGTCTTCTAGCTAGATTTGAAATCTAGCTCCAGTGTGTGTTGTACTTAGATCATTTAGCACGTATCTGTCATCTCATGCCCATTTATGTTAATCTCCATATCTACAACCAATTATTCTTAAATATTAATTTTTAATACAGATCTCTTCTTATTGACATTTGGGCAGATTTAGACATTTCTCTGGCCTTTTAATAATCTGGCTTTCTGTGTTTTTTATTTAGACACCAAAATTTTTAGTTCCTTTTGTTGACTGATCAATAATTTCTTTATATGACCAGAAGATTATCTGTGTTCTCGTAGGTTCAATTAGCTTTTCAATTCCTTGATTAAATTTCTTCCAAAACTCATTTTTCCTGTAGAGGACTAAAACATGAATAAAACACTCACTTCACAAATAAAGGTTCATAGAAACAGTTGATCTAATTTTAACAAATGTTAAATTGTTCTGGTTCTTTTCAGAGCCTTCATTTTAAAGGAAGAACTTACAGTTGATTTATTTTTGGTGATGAGTAGGTATCTTCAGTGGAAGAATAGGTAATTGTTGTATATTTTCCCCCCTCAATAAATATCTGCTACCCTTCACCTTCCCACTAGAATGTAAACTGTATCAACATAGGGATCTTTTCTATCTTATGTAGGCACTTCAGTACATAGAACATAGTGGATGCTTAATGCATATTTGCTAAATGAAAGAATGAGGGAATGATTAATGTATGGAATTACGTTACCTATACTAAAAATGGTAACTACCCCTGTTAAGGAAAAACAGCAATGACAAAACATTACATTACATTCTGTCACTCTTAGGAATTGGGAGGAATAGGCCGGGCGCGGTGGCTCAAGCCTGTAATCCCAGCACTTTGGGAGGCCGAGATGGGCGGATCACGAGGTCAGGAGATTGAGACCATCCTGGCTAACCCAGTGAATCCCCATCTCTACTAAAAAAATACAAAAAACTAGCCGGGCGAGGTGGCCGGCACCTGTAGTCCCAGCTACTCGGGAGGCTGAAGCAGGAGAATGGCGTAAACCCGGGAGGTGGAGCTTGCAGTGAGCTGAGATCTGGCCACTGCACTCCAGCCTGGGCAACAGAGCGAGACTCTGTCTCAAAAAAAAAAAAAAAAAAGCAAAAGAAAAGAAAGAAATTGGGAGGAATATGGTAGAAATTCTGTATGTGATTTTCGCTTCCTTCTAGTATTTTATTTTCATTTACTAATTTATTGTTGAGTAACTGACTAATCTCAAGGTAACATAGTGTAAGAATGTGGTTTTGTATCATCTAGGGTTAAGTTTGTTTTCAAGTTACAGAAAAACTCTGCACATCTGTAATCTCAGATACATGGGAGGCTGAGACACCAACATCGCCTGAACCTGGGAGGCAGAGGTTGCAGTGAGCCGAGATTGTGCCACTGCCCCGCAGCCTGGGTAACAGAGTAATACTCTGTCTCAAAACAAAACAAAAACCTAAATTAATGGTTGCTTAAGCAAGATAAAACTTCATTTCCAAGATGGGTAGTGTTTGAGCCATCCCTGGCAGCATAATGTCTGGAATGCAGAGAAGAAGAGGTAAAAGGTGTGCACGTTGTTTTTTTTTTTTATAGATTTATCTGGATGCTAATACACGATGCTTTCACTAAAACTTTATCACATGGTCATGCCTAGTTGCAAATATATTCTTTATTCTACTCAACCATGTATTCTGTGGAAAGTCCGGGATTTTTTACTAAGGAAGAAAGGGAATATGTAGATAGTGTAGGTTCTGGAAGTGGGACTTGAGAGAGAGAGAGACAAACTAACGTATCATCTTCTGTAGGTGGAAAATTGAGGCCTAGAGTTTTTTACTTTGCAAGTGAGCAGCAGAGCCTACAGCACCTATTATCTAAGTTTGATGTCCAAAACAATCACACTTGTTTTCTAGTATCTCAATATAGTTTCTGTGTTTTATGTTCTTACATTTTACTTCGTTATTAACAGATTTAATTTCAGTAGTGTTTCTTACCAAAGCTCTTGCAACCATTTTTCCCTTAGACATAGAAGACACTCAGGTAACTCTGAAGGTTAATGTCTTTGTGTTAACAAAGTAAATATTTGTTGAAAAAATGTTTAAGACAATACCAGACATTGTTTTGGTTCTACTTCAATATAATATTTCATAGCAGATGTTTGTAAAGTAATTCCTTAGTGAAGAAAATAGTTCTATCAATCACATGTTTTCTATTAAAATTTTCATATATTTTAGTCTTTTAAAATCAACTTTTTCCTTCTCAAAAGGCAGCATTACTTACCAGCTTATGGTGATGCCTTTTGCTTTCCTATAATTTTATTTTCCACCTTAAAAATATAGGTAAGTATTCCATTTTGCTTAGACTTTTTTTTTTAAAGTAAGGGACTATGTAATGGAATGTGGTGGAGTTGTGGGTTATTTCACCGTAACTCATTTAGTTTACTGACTTTGCTAATGTCAGGATTCTAAGAATTTTCTAATTTCCTGATAATAAATTGATAGTTAATGTTTTTCCATGACTTTGACTTTCCACATCGTGGAAACTACCTGGTAAGGGATTTCTGAATTAGGATCATTCCTTATTTTCAATTTTGAACACATGTTTAACAAACAGTAGAAATATACTGTTAGCTTAGTTACCAATAGACCTTTTAAACCATTTTTTATCATTGGCTGTTTTAAACCTATATAAAAGTGGAGAGTTTAATGGACCTCATGTACCCATCACCCAGCCTTAACATTTATCAATACATGGTCTATCTTATTTCATCTGTTGTCCCTGTCCCGCTATTGGAGTGTTTTAAAGCAGATACAAGATGTAATTTCTTCTATAACTATTTCATTATGCTTCTCTAAAAGATAAAATCAAACCCCCTCTTTAACATAACAGAAAACCATTATCACCTATGAAAGTTAATGACTCATTAATATCCAGCTAGTGAGTATTCAGGAGTCCCTCATTGTCTCATAAATGCTTTTTATGTTTGGTTTTACAGATTAGAAATCAAACAAGATCCATACATAGTATTTAGCTCATATGTCTCTTAAGTCGCTCTTAATTTATAGGTTCTCTTTCTCGCTTTCTTTGTTTTTGCCTCCAATACACCCTAAATAAAGTTCTTTTCAAAAATTTTTTTTGCCATATATTCTATTGACATTTGTGCTGTTTTTGCTTCTGTATTCATGTATTGAGGTTTCTCCTTTATACACGAAGATGTTTTCTTTTTCTTTTTTTTAAGGCGGAGTCTTACTGTGTTGCCCAGGCTGGAGTGCACTGGCGCGATCTTGGATCACTGCAGCCTCCGCCCCCTGAGTTCAAGCAATCCTCCTGCCTCAGCCTCCGAAGTAGCTGGGAGTACAGGTGTGCGCCACCACTCCTGGCTAATTTTTTTATTTTTAGTAGATAGGGAGTTTTGCTGTGTTGGCCAGGCTGGTCTCAAACTCCTGACCTCAGGTGATCCACCCACCTTAGCCTCCCAAAGTGCTGGGATTACAGGCATGAGCCACTGCGCATGGTCGGTTTTCCATGTTAAAATGTCTTTAGAAGGTAGTCATTTTAAAAAGTTTGTAAATACATTTTAGAAAAACTAGCAGTGTTTGAAGAGGAGTCTACAAGTACATGGATTTTCACAACCAGCTTACTTTATCATGGTTTACTTTGGTGTTTCAGTCATATAACCTTAGGTATTCTCTGTGCTACCTTTATTTTTTAAGGAAATTTATACCATATAGTTTAAATATAATTCATAATCAGAAATATTTTCTAAGATTGAATATGAACAGTAAAATTGACATCCCTCATAAGCAGTATTTTTACATGTGATAGGTGAGCAGAGAACTAAAAGTAGACTGTTTTTCCCATGAGTTTGTGTATTTGCAGGTAGGTAATTTTAAATCATGGTATCAGGTTTAAGGGAAGAGATCTCATATTGCAGTGTTTTAAAAGAACATAATGTTCTTCCATCTCAGAAGAGGAAGTAGTTTTTCAGGTAGTCACAATTTATTAAGTACTAAAAATAACATTTTAATGCTAATTAAGTTTACTTAAAATTTAAATAAAATTTCATTTTGGTGAGTATTAAAATTGCCGTGCTATATCCACACCTCTTTAAAAGAAACTTGACTGCTATTGTATGCAAAAGAAATTTACTTTTTTTTTTTTTTTTGCATTACGGCAATGTTTGGTGTATGTTGGATACATATAAAATAAATTTGTTAAAAAAAAGGAGTGTGTATTAGTTTGCTAGGCTGGTCTAACAAAACACCACAAACTAGGTGGCTTAAACCACAGAAATTTATTGTCTCACAATTCTGGAGATTAGAAGTCTGAGATCAAAGTATCATCAGGGTTGATTTCTAATGAGGACTCTGAAGAAAAATCTGTTCCACGATCTTTCTGTAGCTTCAGTTGGTTTGCTGGTAATCTTGGACAGTCTTTGGTTTGTAGGAGCATCACCTAATCTCTTCCTTATCTTCGCATGGTGATCTATGTGTCTTCTTCCAAATTTCTCTTTTTTATAAGGACACTGGATGAGGGCTCACCTTAATGACCTAATATTAACTAATTATATCTGCATCGAGCCTGTTACTAATAAGGTCACATTCACAGGTACTAGAGGTTAGGACTTCAACATATGAATTTGGGGGCAGGAACACAATTCAACCCATGACAGTGTTTTACTGAATATATAGTGAAATAGATAGTAAAATATAGATCAATAAATCAGTAAATGTTTGCTTTTATTTATTTAGAATGAATGCCCTGCCTTTTAAAACTGATTACAGTCATTTCAAATAAAAGCTGTATATACTAATAAAGCACTTCCATTAAGAAATAAAACATTAGGAAACCATACCTAGGGAGGAAAACTAAACCTATTAAATATGTAGTCTAGTTTAGCTCCCAAAATTGACTTTTAAATTTAGTTATAAAATTCCATAAAGTGAACACAATTCTATCATTTTATCAGAGTAGAAAGATAGTTTTCTGAAACCGTATTTTAACAGTATTTTGCCATATTAGTCTTTTCATGGAAAAGATTTCAGAAAACAAAATCATAGACAATGTCTTTATTAGTGGTTTTATCACAGTATAGAGAAATTCTTCACATGAGTCTTTCATACTTCAAAATAAAGTTAAATCATTATTTTCCATGTTACATAGATGTTGTGGTTCAAGTGTGTAATTTTCGGTAACCTATCCAAGGGCAAATCTTAAAATATTAAATCTAAGAGAATTACATGAATAACATGCCCCTTACCTTGTTCTCATGTATCCGTTTTATTATTCTGCTTTTCCATTTATTCACCAATTCTCATTCTGCTTTGAGTTAGATGTCAGATGAAATGGTTAAAGTACTGTCTGCGCTTAAACTTACTAATATATTTCAGTGGAATAAATAAGGTTCATGATAAAAGTTTAAGACGATTTCTAAAATCTTTTGTAGTGATTTGGCAGAGGTTTATAAATTATTGTGCTTTTTCTTGTTGGTAAATAAAGTGCTTTGACTTAGTTTCTAATTATATAATTATTCCAAATTATGAGAAAATTTAAAACCATGCTTTTCTGTATGTGTGAAGAATATTTTGACTTTTAGTTTGTAGCACTTCCAACTGATGAAAGCTCTAGCATCTAGCCAAATATTAAGAGGTATGGGTTGTGCTTGGGAACACCAGGTATTGTAAGCATTAATAATAGTTAATAATAATCAATGTAATTTATTAATAATTAGTAACAGGAATATTAGTGTTGTTTTAATGTGGCAAGCATTGTGGTAAATGTTTCACATATATTAACTCAATTATTATAACAATTATGTCACTTTTATACTATTACTCTGTTTAAGTAATGGCTAAATCGAGGCACAAAGAAGTTAAGCAACTTACTGGTCACAGAACTAGTAAATATGGAGCTGGGATTTGAACCCAGGTACTCTGACTTCAGAAGCTTATTTTTAAAGACTGAACTGATGATTGCTTTCAGAAAATTTTTATTGACTTCAAGTTCACGGATTTCTTTCCTCAGCTGTGTCCAGTCTGTGATAAGACAATTGGAAGAATTCTTTATTGCTGATAACTTGTTTTTTGTTTCTAGCATTTCCATTTGATTATTTTTTGTATTTCCCACTTCTTTACCAAATTTCCCATTGGTTCATATATTTTATCCACTTTTTCCATCCATCCTTTAGCATATTAATTACAGTTTATGATAGCTCCAGTATCTGGGTCAATATCTTGGTCTGGTTCTGTTAACTGCTTTTTCCGTAGTGACTTCTTTTTTTTTTTTTTTTTTTGGCTCTTTTTGTGTGTCTTGAAATTTTTTATCAAATATTAGACATTATGAGTAAAAAACAGTAGATACTGGGGTAATAGTATTTATGATCGGAAATAGATATGCCTTGTCTGTTAGACCACCAGTTGGTTAGAGTTTGTGCTTTTAGTAGTCCCTGTATGGTGCCTATGCCATAGAAGCTCTTTTCTTTATGCTCTTACCCCTACCCAAGCTATAGCCTGCTCTTCCTTGTTACTCAGTACCCAGTTTATGGTGAAGGCAGAGGGGTATTTGTTGACTTTGACCCAAAACCTCTGTCTTTGGTAGATTCTGTAAGCCTAAACCTCAGGAGTATGATTTTTGTCAACATTTTTACTCCTCCTGTGAAGCCAAACTCTACTCTGTGTATGTGTATGGTCCTGGATGGAAACAACTTTCCTGCTCCATCCTCAGTGGTAGCAGAACGTCTGCTTTGTGTTGGTAGAGGATTTCCTGCCCTTCTTTTGGTGGCTTTTCTTAGTAGGTGCTTTAGTATGTATAATATTAATCTTTAAATTATCACAAATAATATGTCATTTCATGTATCTGATAAGAACCTTATTTAATACACTTTGATTTTTTTATTCCATTCTGTGTGCTATTATTGTCATACCTTAGGTTGTTGACAGCATTTTTTTTTTTTTGGTCTTTCAATAATTTAAAGATGTTGCTCCATTGCATTCTGGCTTGAATAGTTTCTGAAGAAAACATGCTATAAATTGTATTTTATTTTCTAATTTAATTTTCTCTTTTTTCCCCTCTGGTTTTCTAAGATTTTTTCTTTCTCTTTGGTGTTTAGTGATTTGTGAAGTGTTTAGGGTTTTTTTCCTTGCTTGGGATTCATTAAGCTTCTTGGATCTGTGATTTATTTTCTTTTATGAATTTCAGAAAACTCTCAGACATTTTCTTTTTAAATGCTTTTCCTTTCTTTTTTTCTTTTCAGTTCCCGAGACTCTAAATACATATATTTTAGTATGCTCAATATTTCCAGACTAGTTTGGGAAAGTTTGTATGTTTGTTTTCACTCCCTTTTCTCTTTGTGTTGCACTTTGTATAACTTCTTTTGACCTAACTGATTCTTTCTGTGTCCAGTCTGCTCAGAAGCCCATGACTATTATTACTCCATATTGTAATTTTACAAAAAATTATCATTTCCATTATATTATTTTATAGTTTTTATCTGCGGAAATTCTTCATTTGTTAATGAATTTTCTCTGATTTTATACCACATCCTTTGACATATTAATTGTATTTGTTTTAAAGTCCTATCTAGTAGTTCCAACATCTGGGCCATTTCTGGTTCTGTTGACTGTTGTAACTCTTAACAATGAGTCTCTTTTTATTTTTTCTTGATTTTGTCATTGAGTGCTGGACATTGTTTAAAAGAATAATAGAGACTGTATATGTCTGGAAATAGGCACACCTATTTTTCTGCCTGGCCATTAATATGGGAGTTTTGAAACTATCTGGTCAATAGTTGAACTGGGTTTGAGCTGGGTTTTGTGTTTTGTTGTTGCTGATTTCAACAAATCACAGCCTTTACATTTTTCAGTGGTTCCTAGTACTTTGTGATTAGTATTGCATTTGGAGTACTGGAGGATTTTTTCTGGGTTCTTGCTCCACTCTCAGCTTTTAGCAAGTTCTGCACATATCTCTTTGTGCTCTCACTGGTAGTTTACCATTCCCTATACTTTATTCAAGGCTTGGTGGGGAGGGTAGGACTCGGTTCTCTTGTTGTATCCCTAGTCAGGCAAACCTGTGCACCTGAGTGTCAGGATGAGTATTAATGATCCTGCAGCTCTCCCTGTCTCTCAGCCTGTCCCCACTGTCCTCAGCCTGGTATCAAAAGGGAGGAGCAGGATACTCAACAATAGCAGACCTTTGCGTTGTAAGATCCTGGGTGCAAGTAGGTATCAGCCTCGTCCCAGTAGTAGATGGCTTTTTTTTCCTACCACTCTTTCAGTGGCAGCTGACCTTTGCAAGTGACCAAGGGGTGGTCACATTCCTACCCCTCACTCAGCAGCAGATGGTTTTGTTTCTGCCTCTCTCACAGCAGCTGGGCTTTTCCTTGTGCAGGAGGTATGAGGGTTTACTTTTTAGATATTTGAAACTTATCCTCAATAGCTATCTATATAGCATATTTAAATTGTTGTTTTAGATGGTTAATTCCTGATGAACAAAAGCTGAATCTTAGACTTTCAGAGAAGGATGCCTACTATTTGGTTTTTATTGTAATTTGTCAATGTGTTTGTTCTTTTCCAGCTTAGGCTTGATTTCCGACTCTTTTCACATGTTTTTCGATAGCACTGCCATTTTGGCTGGACTGGCAGCTTCTGTTATTTCAAAATGGAGAGATAATGATGCTTTCTCTTACGGGTAAGACTTTAAGAAAAAACTCCTTTTTATTGAAGTATAAGATATACACAAAAAAACACTAATCTTAAGCTCAGTGACTTGTTAAAAATTGAACACACGTGTAACTTTTGAATCTCTGAAGTCCCCACTCAGGCGTCTTTGAGTTCCTACTTCCCCAATGGTAACTGGTTTCATAACTTCATGGATGAGTTTTTAAACAGTATGTAATTGGAATATACAGTAATTTGTTGAGATTGCTACCACATAGAGGAATTTCTCAACTTTTTTCTGAAGAAGAAAGTTTTAATATATGAAAATAGGCATTTTTTTTTGCTTTTGCTTTTTTCTTTTTTAATGGGTACTTTGCTGTTGATTTATTTAAAATCATTTTCTAATATGGTTTTATATTATCCTCTTTAGCTCTGCTTTTATGTAACAGTTCTTATATGCTTGCTGATTTGGACAATTAATCAAATATTTGTAGAGTATCTTTATGCTGAAGGGACTACATTGGATCATCTTAGAGGCATAATTTGATTTCCGCCACCTCTGATTGGAGGAAGCAATGGATTTTTTCATTATTTGATTACACTAAGTGTTTCCTTTTTTGAGTTCATAGAGTATTTTGCAACGTAACTGTATATACGTGTAAGCAGAGCTCAGGATGCATACTCTGTTTCTTTCTCTTCCCCACCCTTTTGTCTTTTCTATTCCTTCTCTCTTCTTTCTTACTGATTCTTCCCCTCTGTTCTTTTCCTCCTCTTCTCTTCCTTTCCCCTGCGAGTGCTCTTTTACATTCTCTTCCTTCTTCATCTGTCTCTCATATTTTCTTTCTCTCACTCTTGTTCCCGTCCTCATCCTCTTACTCTCTCTTATCTTCTCCTGAACTCCCTTTTCCTTCTCTTGTTCTTTGCCTCTTGTACTTGGGCTTGTGCTCATGATCTTTTTTTCTCTCTTCCTTCTTCTGTCCCCCTATACCTTTCCTGTCTTACTCTTTCTTTTCTTCTGCTCTTTTCCTCTACCTTTCAACCCTTTATCTCTTAGGCTCTGTCTCTGCTCCTCCTCTTCTGTTAACTTCTTTAACTCTGTTTCTTGTTTGTCTCCCTTTCCAAGTCTCTCTTTCCTTCCTTCACTGATTCCCCTTCCCTGAGCTCTCCCTTTCCTGTGCAGTTTCTCTCACTCTCTCTCTGTCCTTTTTACATCCATCTTCTTACATGCACTCTCTTAGTCCTCACTACTCCCTCTTTCTCCCTGGCTTTGCTTCTTTCCTTTAGCAAGCACACACTGTTTCTTTCACATGTTCTTGTTCTTGTTCTCTTTAGATATTTATTGAGAGTTCATATGAGTCAAATACTTTTCTAGTTCTAATGATGTAAAAATGATCTAATAATGTAAAGACATGCCTCCTGCCTTGCAGGAACTTGTCTCTCGGGGAAACAGTTTAGTAAAAATATAATAATAGCTTTATATTGTGACAATGGCTAAAAAGGAGATGTGAAGTTCTGTGGCAGAACTTGCTGATTTTAGTTATAACCAAGGGATATGGTTATTTGTTTAATTAGAAAAAGTGAGCCAAAAAATACTAATTGTGCATTTTATAATATAGAGCAGTAGATCCTGTGTATCTATAAATTCAAACAGCTTGACAGCTCAGATAAGAACACTTTTTATGGCATGATATTGGTGATTTGCAAATAATTTAAACAGTGGTAACTAAAAGATTCTTAAGTATATTTTATATTATTAAAGAAAGATTGTATCCAAAGTTATAATTTTTGTTGGAAAATTAGTAATCTATATTATATATCAGAAATCTAATTAGAATAGCTTATTCAACAGTCTTTCTGAATAAACAGTAGCTGACTATTAAAAATTCTCAGTTCTTTAATGCTTAGAGTTTCTTTTGTTTCCAATTTAGAATGTATTGTCTCCTGCTCTAAAATGGTTTTTAGGAATAGCTTTGAATACCTTCAGTACCATAGCAGATTTTAATATTCAGCTTTAGCTAGTTGATATAAGAGAATAATATTCTTTCCACTTTTAATTTAATCCTGTCCTCTCCTTCTGTGTGTGTTTGTGTGTGTGTGTGCATATGTGTATGTTGTGTGTGTTTTCTTTTGGGAAAGATTAAAGAATAAAAGCTGGTACAATATTTGACACTATGAATAATTGGTATAGTAATAAGTAGCGTCATTTGTAAACCACTGGTGGCAGTATATCAAAATGACACTGATTAATTCATGTTAAGCATGGAGTTGAATTCTCATAAAACCCTCCCAATTCAGGATAACCGCAGTAGCGGACTGACTCTGCAATAGAAGAGTTGGGGAATATGAGAGCAAGGAAGGACTCTTAAGTATTTCTTTAAATAAAAGTCATCTTTGTGTCTTGCCACACTCTTATTTTTTAAAGAGCAAAGCCAGCATAAAAGTAATATACATCCAGTAGGTAGATAGATACGTACATATGTGCGTATATCCATATGTACCTATACTTAAATCTTTTCTATTTTTCTTCCAGGCTCAAGAATCTAAACACTAACCATACTTAATTAGGCAACAGCACATTCATGAATTACATGTTCTCATTCTAAGACCTTCTCAATCTCTTAAGTAAGCACAGTTATTTGTAAAGGCAAGCGTGTTTAGTTTTCATGCGTTTTTGTTTTGAACCTACAACCAAGTTTAACAAATATATCTTAAACTCAAGCTAATTAAATCACTCCAACAGTTTATCTGAACTTAGGGAGTACACCTACTAAGCTAGGAATTAGAAACAAAAAGGTGCCTGAAAAACATTCTTGCCTTTGATCTTGAAATCTGGTAGAACTCAAGCACAAAAGACTTTCAGTCAAGCATTAGTTATGGGACTACAAAGGTAGATTAAAAGAAAATACTTTTTACTTTTGGATAGTAACCCTGCTGATTTATTACATAAATTCCTAAGTGTAGGTTATGGAATGCTGGCTGCAAATTATTTGAATTTAATGAACTTTTCTCCAGAAAAAAAAAAAAAAAGTTTTGACAAGTAATATGTTATTTGAATGTGTTAGAAGATAGAAATATGCATTATTTCTGGGATAGAAATACATGCTCTGTTGGAATGCACTTGACAGGACAAACTCCAACATAACTTAATAGAATACATTTTCAGGAATTCTCTTTAAAATATTTTATAGTAAAATTGTATTACCTAGAAGTTAACATAGAAACCTAGGAAAAGCATGAGTTTTGATGCTCTCATTATATTGTTTAAGGACCAAAGTGGTTAACTGCTGTTAGCATCCTTTGAATGATGTTTGAACATGTAAAAATGCTAAGTTAAAGTTGTTCCTGATTACTTTAACTAAGCCAAATATACCATATGGAAAAATAAAATCTTTCCCCAATGCTTCACACAGGTAGGAAGCAGAAAGCTTCAGAACTCCATGGAACAAAAGACAGGTATTTTAAAAATAGTTTAATTAGAATTATGTGAAGCTAAAATTGGTTCTAAAAATAGGTAATTGAAAGTTTATGCTAAATTTGTTAATCTTAGAAAAAGTGTTAGAAATATAAATCTCAAGTTGTCTCTGGGATAAATCAGAAATAATTTTATTTTCCTTCAGATCAAAGCTCTACTTTCCAAAGATTTGAAAGCTAAAAGGTACAAAGCAGAAAGCATAAGGAGTTCTTAGAAAAAGAGAAATTAATAAGTTTAAAAAACCCCTTTTACCAGACCCTTTGTTTTACTTTTATCTGTTAATCCTTCTTTGTTTGTCCACTTGTCTGGTTCTGTTTTCCTTCTCCAGTAACAACTTGAGATTTAAATTTCTGTGAAAGGTCTTTCTAAAACTACTTACTCTTAAGAAGATCTTTTGATTGGCTTGTAAAAATCTGTGTTTTGTGGCATTCTGCTTTTAAACAATTCATAATAATTCATTTCCTCATTTCTACTGTACATAAAATAAAATGCACTGTACTATAAACACTAGGACTTTGCTAACCACTTATAACCATATAATATGGTTTGGAATCTCTGAATGTATGTAATTTTATGATTTAATTTTTAAGAAATAACAAGAATTAAGTTATTGACTTTGTTCCTCTTTAGGTATGTTAGAGCGGAAGTTCTGGCTGGCTTTGTCAATGGCCTATTTTTGATCTTCACTGCTTTTTTTATTTTCTCAGAAGGAGTTGAGGTATAGTAGATAATGATTAAAGTCAATAAATTACATTTCTGTAATGAAAATGTTTATTAATTAAAGATATATAACAGAGCTTTTTCTGACTATTATTAAATATCGTGAACAATCTTGGATTAGATATTATGTGCATACAAGAGGAACTTGCAAAATAGTTGGAAAATTAAATATATATGAATCTTCTTGGAATTGAAAACAATTAAATGATAATGCTTTACAAGTTATGGATGAAGTGTTAACACTATGAAATGTAGAGGTACAATCTGGATAGTTAGGCCAATAGGGAAGTATTTCTAAAGAAATTACAACCTGAGAGTTTTGCCAGTGAATCTTTAACATTTGGTGTATTTTTTTTAAAAAGGAAGAAAATGTAAAAATTAGGGAACTTAAAGGAAAAAAAGTTTTTTTTTTTTTTTTTGAGATGGAATCTTGCTCTGTTGCCCAGGCTGGAGTGTAGTGGCATGATCTTGGCTTACTGCAACCTCCGCCTCCTGGGTCTAAGCGATTCTCCTGCCTCAGCCTCCCGAGTAGGTTGGATTACAGGCACCCACCACCATGCCCAGCTAATTTTTTTTTTTTTTTAGTAGAGATGGGGTTTCACCATGTTGGTCAGGTTGGTCTTGAACTCCTGACCTCAGGTGATCCGCCTGCCTCAGCCTCCCAAAGTGCTGGGATTACAGGCGTGAGCCATGAAAGGCAGCATTTTAAGATACCAAATAAGAACAAGTTTTGGACGAAATATTTATGCTTTTAAACATTTATATTTATTGTAAAATAGTAATTGTTACTTTTTCTACAGTATGTGAGCACTGGTTTTATTTCTATGAACTGTTTTGGGAGGTTTTTTTAGTGCTTTTAATTCCAAAAATAACTGAAAGTGTTTAATATTGTCTTATGATTTTGTTAGTTGATCAATCAGAAATAATATCAATGCCATTTGTTTGTTTTCTAGAGAGCATTAGCCCCTCCGGATGTCCACCATGAGAGACTGCTACTTGTTTCCATTCTTGGGTTTGTGGTAAACCTAATAGGAATATTTGTTTTCAAACATGGAGGTCATGGACATTCTCATGGCTCTGGTATGATGGTTAGAACGCTTTGTTTCTTCATTTTCTACTAGGTTTCTGTCATAATTATTTACTTGAGAGAATTGTTAATTTAAGTTAAACTATATTGATTTCTGATAACAAAAGTAATATGTCAACAGACTATATGAATATCTTCCTGAAATATCCCTTTCACTTCTTTATGCCCCTCCATCTCAGTGCCTTCTCAGAGCTGTGCTTGTTATCATGGATCCCACCAGACCGCAGTAACTTATCTTTTTAGTGTGATATCATTTATATAAGATGAACAAATATCGGAAAACCACAAAACAAATCTACTTGTCAAAATGTTTTGTGTGGGCTGGGCACAGTGGCTTACACCTATAATCCCAGCACTTTGGGAGGCCAAGGCAGGTGGATCACTTGAATCCAGGAGTTTGAGACCAGCCTGGGCGATATGGCAAAACCCCATCTCTACAGAAAAATACAAAATTAGCCAGGCATGCTAGGCGACAGAGCGAGACTCCATCTTAAAAAAAAAAAAAACTAGGCATGGTGGCACATGCCTGTAGTCTTAGCCACTCAGGAGGTTGAGATGGGAGAGTCGCTTGAGCCCAGGAGGCGGAGGTTGCAGTGAGCCGAGATCGTGCCACTGCACTGCAACCTGACTGGCAGAGCAAGACTCTGTCTAAAAAAAAAAAAAAAGAGTGTGTGTTTATGAAATGTACTATGTAAATATGTCTTGGAGATCCTGATAGTCATGATTTTTTCATATGGTGCAGTGCTGGATTTAATTTACTGGTATTTAGAATTTTTGTAAAAGTGATAAAAGACTTGGATAGCATCCACTCTTTTTCTATCCTTTAGAATAGCGTGTATAAGATGCTTCTCGGTGGTTTAGTTGTTTTTAGGTATGCTGTGGAGAGAGGATTCTGCATTCTTTTGCATTTAGCTTTTTCTACCTGCTTTAATGTAATTTTACTGATTCTGTTACCAAATGCAGCAACTTTCTTGTGTCTGCCTTAATGTGAGCATTTGCATATGTCTTGTTAATCTTTGTTAGTGTATGTAAGAGTACTTTGAAAACTTTAGGCCATGAATTTTGTCTTTGTTGTTTACTGCCTCATCTCCAGTGCCTGGAATGATTCCTATAATATAAAATGTTACAAATAAATATTTCTCAAATGAATGAATAACATTATCTGACCTCTTTGGATATATCTGTATACTTCCAGTCAGTACTTATTTTCATTTCCAGTAATGTCTGTTACTTTCCTCTATGCTTTCATTACCTTATGGTACTCCGTAGCAGGAACTTAGGATTATTTTAATAAATCTATAGCACTTTTTACGAGTAAATGTTTATTGAATTGATCTGAGTTTAGAGCTTATTCTTTGTACTAATGTCAGTATAATTGTAACCATTTATATATTTTTACATACCTTCTGTCCTAACACTTTGTCTTCTAGGCCATGGACACAGTCATTCCCTCTTTAATGGTGCTCTAGATCAGGCACATGGCCATGTCGATCATTGCCATACCCATGAAGTGAAACATGGTGCTGCACATAGCCATGATCATGCTCACGGACATGGACACTTTCATTCTCATGGTGAGTACAGCCTAAAGACAAATGGACAGCCTCCAAATAAACAAGAGTTTTGTGGATTACTTTTCCTAGTTGAAATAGTTTATTAAAAAGATACTCAATCAACTTCTTTTCTAATGAATCAGTCTAAATGGCTCCCAGGGCTAGTTTATTTTTTGTGTAGTGTGAAATTAACTCAGTATAAGGCAGTGGATGCTAGCTTTTTTCCAGGGGGTGTATCATAATACAGTGCCACTCTCTTATGTATTTATTTTTAATTTTTGTGGGTACATAGTAGGTATATATATTTATGGGTTACATGAGACATTTTGGTACAGGCATGTAATACATAGTAATCATATAAGGGTAAATGGGGTTTCCATCCCCTCAACCATTTATCATGTGTTAAAATCAATCCAATTATACTCTTAGTTATTTTAAAATGTGCAGTGAAATTGCAATTTGACAATAGTCACTCTGTTCTAGCAAATACTAGGTCGTATTCATTCAATTATTTTTTTTTTTTGTACTCATTAACCATCCCCCCTTCCCTCCCCCCAAATGCCACTATTTTAAATGAGTGTTAGTGAATGAGGAGCAATTGCATTTTAGGAAATGAAAATCATAATGTTTTAAGCATCATGAGGCCTTTTGTGCTATATTGGCTTATAAAAATATGGTAGAGGTTTTCAGTTTTTCACATTTGTATTATAATATTTGATGTCTGTCACCTGATGTTTACCTCTATATATTTTTTTAGAAATCTTTGGATGCTTACTTTTATAGCATTAGGTACTAACTTATGAGGTGTTTATCAACTTAATATTTTATTTTGAATTATATTTTACATAGTTTATAAAGTGTAGCTTCATAGAACCTCCCTGGGTGACACAATTTGATTACTCTCAATAGAGTGTATACTTAGGTATTATCTTGTATTGGCTGGGCGCGGTGGCTCACACCTGTAATCCCACTACTTTGGGAGGCCGAGGCAGGTGGATCACCTGAGGTCCAGAGTTTGAGACCAGCCTGACAACGTGCAGAAACCCCGTCTCTACCAAAAATACAAAATTAGCCGGGCGTGGTGGCACATGCCTGTAATCCCAGCTACTCCAGAGGCTGAGGCAGGAGAATGGTTTGAACTCGGGAGGCAGAGGTTACTGTGAGCCGAGATCGCGCCATTGCACTCCAGCCTGGGCAACAAGAGCAAAACTCCGTCTCAAAAAAAAAAAAAAAAAAAAAAAGGCGTTT
>NW_016829908.1:1209816-1227688 GCF_001698545.2 Rhinopithecus bieti
TCCTTCCTTCCTTCCTTCCTTCCTTCCTTCCTTCCTTCCTTCCTTTCTTTCTTTCACTTTTGCAGTAAGAGCACTTAACATAAGATCTACACTCTTGGCAGATTTTTAAGTCTACAATACAGTATTAGCTATGGGCACTATGCCATACAAATCCCTGGGACCTATTTATTTTGCACAACTGAAGCTTTGTACCCTTTGACTAAGATTTCCCCATTTCCAACTTCCTCCAGCCACTGGCAACCACTGTTCTATTCTCTATTTCTATGAGTTTGACTGTTTTAGATTCCTCATAAAAGTGATATAAATGTAGTACTTGCCCTTCTGTGTCTGGCTTATTTCACTTAGCATAATGTCCTTCAGGATCACTCATATGTCAGAATTAGAAGGATTTCTTTCTTTCTTTAAGAAAGAAATGATATTGAATGATATTCTGTTGTATGTATATACCACATTGCTTTATCCATTCATCTGTTGATGGACATTTAGGTTGCTTCCATGGCTTGGCTATTGTGAATAATGCTGTAGTGAATATGGAAGTGCAGATACTTCTTTGAGATCTTGATTTCAGTTCTCATGGATATATACCCAGTTTGCTGATCATACGGTGGTTCCATTATTGTTTTTTTGAGGACCCTCCATACTGTTTTCCATAGTATCTGCACCAGTTTACATTGCCACTAGTAAAAGAAAAGGAAACAAGGGTTTCCTTTTCTCCACAGCTTTGCCCTCACTTACTGTCTTTTGGTTTTTTGGTAATAGCCATCCTAACAGGTATGATATGATACCTTATTGTGATTCTGATTTGCATTTCCCTGAAGATTAGTGATGTTGAGCCTGTTGGCCATTTGTGTTTTCTCTGGAGAAATGTCTATTTGAGTCCTTTGGCCATTTATTATTTTTTTATTTTTTTAATAATTTTTTTTATTTTTAATTTTTGTGGGTACTTAGTAGATGTACATTCTTATGATTTATTTATTTATTTATTTATTTTTGAGACAGAGTCTCACTCTGTCTCCCAGGCTGGAGTTCAGTGGTGCGATCTTGGCTCACTGCAACCTCTGCCTCCCTGGTTCAAGTGAATCTCCTGCCTCAGCCTCCCAAGTAGCTGGGATTACAGGCATGTGCCACCACGCCCAGCTAACTTTTTGTTTTTAGTAGAGACAGGGTTTCACTGTGTCAGCCAGGATGGTCTCAATCTCCTGACCTTGTGATCCACCTGCTTTGGCCTCACAAAGTGTTGGGATTACAGGTGTGAGCCACCGTGCCCAACCAGTAGGTGGATATTCTTATGGGGTACATGAGATGTTTTGATACAGGAAGGCAGTGTGAAATAATCACATCATGGAGATGAGGTATCCTTCTCAGGCATTTATCCTTTGTGTTACAAACAATCCAGTGATACTCTTTTAGTTATTTTGAAAGGTACAATTATTATTGACGGTAGTCACCCTGTTGTCCTAGCAAATAGTAGATCTCATTCATTCATTCTTGCTTTTTTTTTGTGCCCATTAACTATCCCCTCTCCCCCCGCAGCACCACACTACCCTTCCCAGCCTCTGATAACCATCCTTCTACTCTCTGCATCCATGAGTTCAGTAGTTTTGCATTTTTATACTCCACAATAAGTGAGAACATGCAATGTTCTGTGACTTTTTGACCATTTTAAAATCAGGTTATTTATTTACTTTGCTGTTGATTGTGAGTTCTGTATATATTTTATCAGATACATAGTTTGCAAATATTTTCTGTCATTCTGTGAGTTGCTTTTTCATTTTGTTATTTGATTCCTTTGCCTTGCAGAAGCTTTTTAATTTGATGTAATCCTACTTGTCTATTTTTGCCTGTTGCCTGTGGCAGTCTCTAAAATATGCTGTATTTTTATAACAGTTACACTGGCATGCTTTAAAACCTTACTTTTCCAACTTTTTTGCTCACATGCATCCCAAAATAATGTTGAAAAATTGCACATCTCTCACACTTTTGGCTATCAGCTGGATTTTTCAGGGTAGCTACTTCTTCATTCCCACACAGCAGTACGATATCTAGATAGGAAATATTATATGGTGTTATGCTTTTATATTTCTTTGTTACATTATTGCAGAACATTGTTACAGTGCTCTATAAAAGCTGTACTGATAAGGTACTGTGCTGTGGGCCTGAACAAATGATGATAGCAGGTACTTTGTTAGTTGTGATTAGAAAGCTTGTCAGTCTTCCTGATAATCTGTTTAAACAAATATTGCTCATCTTTTGCCTTGTTTTCCTGTATTTTTCTGCTTTAATGTTAAAGCTGATTAGTAGTTTTCAAGATATTTAAAGATAGAAATTATAGCATTTTTTTCATCATAAAGGCAAAATGAAAAAAATTATTTTTATCTCTTCTGTATCAAGAATTTGCCACATTAATCTAGGAGCTGTTGAAAAACTATTTACCATGGTCAAATTATCTTTCTATCCTGGCTTCATTTCTTGGACCTCATAACTTCAAGCAGTACATTTGGTTTTCTCTGAATTTTCCAGTTGTAAAAGTATTAAAAGATATTTTATGAATATTGGAAAATTTTCACAATGTTTTTAATTTCCTGTGCTTTTAATCTTTTTAATACAATAATTTCTGAAATACTCCATACCTTTGATGAATTTTAGAACAACCGCCGCTACATTTACCTCCACTCAATTGTTTCATTACATTTTAAAACTAAATTTGTAAGTTTGATATGGCTGTATAGCCTTGCATTCTTCATGATACATTTGAGTGAAAAGGACTCTGAATTGTAAAAATTTGAATGAGGAATTGAAAACATATTTTAAAATAACTTAATTCTCTACAGATGGCCCCTCCTTAAAAGAAACAACAGGACCCAGCAGACAGATTTTACAAGGTATGACAAGCAATTTTTGTGTTTCTTAGTTTTTTGAAACTGCTTTTATAGTTTTGAAGTTTTAGTTGCCTGAAGTTTTCCTTTAAGAAAAATATATAACATAGTGTTTGTGTTTAGTGTTGGCCTTTCTAGTGATTATTTTTTATATACTCTTAGATATATTAGCAGATATTCTTTTAATTATCACTTGACTGTTTTCTCTGATTTGATAATAAAAGCAAAATATTGAGCTGGGTGTAGTTGGCATGTCCCCACAATCCCAGCTACTCAGGAGGCTGAGGTGGGAGAATTGCTTGCGCCCAAGAGTTTGAGACCACCCTGGAGAACATGCGAGACTCGCGTCTCAAAAGAATAAGATTCGGAAACTATTCTGCTTAAATACAAGTAATACCCACGCCCGTGACTATAAACATTGTATAGATGCTTCTTGATTTACTGTGGGGTTGTGTCCTAATAAACTCGTGGTAAGTTGAAGATACTGTGGGTTGAAAATGCATTTAATACACCTAACCTACTGAACATCATAGTTTTGCCTTGCCTACCTTAAGTGTGCTCAGAACACTTGCATTAGCCTACAGTTGGGCAAAATCATCTAACACAAAGCCTATTTTGTAATAAAGTGTTGAATATCATGTCATTTATTTAATACAGTCCACTGTAGAGTACAATATCAGTTGTTTACCCTTGTGATTGCGTGGCTGACTGGCAGCTGCTGCCTGCTGTTGCTGCCCAGCATCATGAGAGATGATCATAGCACATTATTGCTAGCCCAGGAAAAGATCAAAATTCAAAATTTGAAGTATAGTTTCTATTGAATGCATACTGCTTTCGCACCATCATGAAGCCAAAAAGTCACAAGTTGATCCTTTTAAGTCAAGGATTGTCTGTAGTAGTATATTTGCTTTTACAGGATTATTGCATAGTTTTTCCAAGAATAATATTTAATATGTTTTTATGTTGTGGGAAAATTTAGAGCTAAAAATTTAATGCAAAGTGAGAACTCCATCATATTTGTAGGCCATCAAGAGCTAATACCTGTAGGAGCTTACATGTTGTGTAAAATTCTATATTACAAAGTTTTACAAGCCAGAGAAAATCCTGTCTATGAATTATATTAGTTTTGTTTTGTTTTGTTTTGTTGGGGGGGTGGTTATGAACCAATCTCTGGCTCTGAGTTTCCATTTAGAATTTATTGTCAGGGTTTCCTACTTCCCAGCTATCTACTTGCCTTTATTAACTTTTGACTTCCGTCTGACTTTCTGAATGGCTTCTTATCCAATCTCAACTACACATATTTTTCTTCACTATTTCTTTATATAACTCCGTTTTTTAGTTTTCACTGTGAATATATTCCTTCATACTGAGAAATTTATTTTCAGAAGGCTTAAATGTGTCTTCCAAGCACAAGTTTTCCATTTACAAAATATGGAATTGTTTTAGAATAACATTTGCTGAAATAGCATATAATCATGCATATTTGCTGCATCTGTATCAAGTAGTATAAATTAGCCTTGATAATAAGAATTTAATTTTGAAAGTCATCATAAGTTGGAGGAAAGGAAGTTAGATTTGCCTTCCTAATTCTCTTTTGTATAAGTTATTATGAAAATAAGTTTATATTTTCTGCATATTTATCAATTTATGGTGGCTGAAGAGCCCAGTAAATAGCTGAAGAACAGAGATAACTAGCTGGCATTAAAAACTTCTTGTAAAATGACCAGGTAGATAGATACTCATACATAAAAAACTTGAATTAATTAAAGTTTTCAATTATTTGCTACATTTTGACCCCTGGCTTACTAAGGTTTTGGGGGGTTAGGTTATCAGTATCCTACCACATCTTCTAAGACTTTTAACTTTGTATAAGTTAAACATCCTTGTTTATATTACTTACTTAGTGACTTTTTTCTTAAACAGTTTATATAGTAAGAAGGGCTTAGGTAGTTTTAATGACACTTACTAATAAAACCAGTTTTCAGGTTAGAAAATAAATTGTAGCCAGGGACTTTCCAGTCTAAGGAAAATCAAGAACAAATCATTATTTTCTTTTTCCTTTCATGTTTAGAGTTATTTTCATTTTGTATTCTACCAAAACACTGATTAAAGGATATAAAGGTTTAAAAGCATGTGTCATACATAAGAGTTTGTAGTTAGGGACCTTCAATCTACTTTGATGTGTACTTTTTTTTTTCCAGTTTTAGTTTTAAAAGTTAAAGTGGCCCCAACATTATTAACCTATTTAATTCACTGCTATTTGAAATACCTAACAGGAACTGAATATTCTATAAGTATGACAAAAATCTGTATATCTATAAGTATGTCTGTAAGTATGACAAAAATCTTTTGTTTTGGAAAAATTTTCAAGAGAGTTGTTCTTAAAGAACTGTTCTTTTTGAAGAAGAGTTATAATAATAGAGTTAAACTGTATATAAATGAAAAGTTATATGTAGGTAGTGAGGGATGATTTATATTTAATATAATATTTGATATAAATTTCCATCAGTGGCAGATAAAATGAAGCATAATTTCCCAGAACACAAGATTTGATTTGACTCATTAGCAGTCAATTTTTAAGGTTTGAGAATATTTCTTGAATTTAAGTTTGTATTTCTGTACTTCCAAATAATTATAGTTCACCTTTTTTTGTGCAGTGAATACTAAAAACGAAAACTCAAGTATTTCTCAAGTAGATACGTGCTTTTTATGCATTAACTATTTCTTTTCAGATAGGGCAGGTGATGGTATTGAAGAATGTTCTATTTTTAGCAAGACATGGTTGAAGTTTAAAAGAATGTTTTGCTATGTAGAGATTTTGTATTACAGATCTAAACGTTGAATAATTTGTCTTAGTTGAGTTTTTTCAGAAAATATTGTACATAAATCTTGACATCTTAAATGGTTTTCTGGGCAACTTTGACTTACTAAATGTCTAAGTTCTTAGAATATCAGTATAACATCAGTATCCTACCAATTTAATATTTATTAAAAGTTCAACATGTGTATTTATTTAAAAATATTGAAATTAGCGCCTGCTCTCACATCACCTCTGAGTATAGTATGTAACCAATTTAGATAGAGCTTTTAGGATAATTAATAAGTGTAACAGGGTAAGTTATGGTTTATAGGAAATTATAGTCCCAAATGGTAATAATTTTAATCACCAGCAGAGGGCTCTGTATGTACGTATATCTATAGTTAAAATGTTTCTTGACCAGTTCTTTTAGCCTAATGCAGTTTCCTTCCCATAACAAATTATTGACTTTTGGACTCCTTTTAGCCAGAGGTGAATGTTCACAAATAATTTTTAAAATCAACTTACTTCTCTACTTCATTTATATCATTAAGAAAAAAGTATGATTTACCAGTCAGATATTTCAACCCCTGTTGATTTGAAACAGAAAAATTGATTTTAATTAATAAATGTACTATTACATGGTTACTAAATGGTGAATATACATGCTTACTTATTTTTGAAATTGGTATCTAGTTTTTTGTATATAAAATTAAGAGTATAGCTCTAGGGTATATTTTATTTTAAATTAACCAAAAGACTGTTTTGATTTTTATGATGGTTTATTTCTAGGTGTATTTTTACATATCCTAGCAGATACTCTTGGAAGTATTGGTGTAATTGCCTCTGCCATCATGATGCAAAATTTTGGTCTGATGATAGCAGATCCTATCTGTTCAATTCTTATAGCCATTCTTATAGTTGTAAGGTAAGTGTTATTGTTACTTTCAAGTATTAAAGTGAGACCATGAGATAAATATATTACCTAAATTATAGATCTAAAATACAAATAATTATGTAATTATGTTGATTTTCCTTTGCTTGGTTTTTTTTTTTTTGGAGACAGAGTCTCTCTCTGTCACCCAGACTGGAGTGCAGTGGCATGATCTTGGCTCACAGCCATCTCCGCCTCCTGGGTTCAAGCGATTCTTCTGCCTCAGCCTCCCTAGTAACTGAGATTGCAGGCACCCGCAACCGGCTGTACATTAGTGCCCGGCTAATTTTTGTATTTTTAGTAGAGATGGGGTTTCACCATGTTGGCCAGGCTGGTCTCAAACTCTTGACCTCAGGTGATCCACCTGCCTCAGCCTCCCAAAGCGCTGGGATTACAGGCATGAGCCACCGCGCCCAGCCAGATACTCTTTTCATCTTCATATGTTTTCTGTGTTTGCCATGTATTTCTTACCTAGAGTTTGATGTTTCTTTTTGATATTTGGCAGTTAAACTTTTTGGGCATAATTCAAATCAGTAGTAATTTTCTTGAATCCAACATTACATCTATAGAATAAAATAATGGAAATATAAAATATGTTCACTATAGTTAGTGTATTAATCCTTAGACATCTGCATCTTACATTATTAAATGCAAAAGAATATCAAAGTCTCCTCTGCTAGAACCATTTTTATTCATAAAGTCACCTTATCATTGTAGAAGTCTTGTAAAAGTGCTACCTGAAAATGAATTATGTCTTTCTTCCCATCTAGCTTACAAAATTCTTGAGGCAGCATCTGCCTCCTAGCTCTTTATGTTTCTATTGCCTACTATAGTGCCAATGTATATGGAAAGATGTGTATGTATAGGTGTATAAATTCTCAATAAATATTTGCTGAATTAGATTGTACAGTTGTTATCTTTTAACTCATCCTGAGATACATTTTATTGTTGGTCTAATATTTATAATGATAAAACAATATATTCCATTATTTTAAAGTCTTCAGTTATTTAAAATTTACATATACACTGTATATGTCTTGACTGGACTATTTTTATTTTTTCATTGTAATTTTACTGTCAGGAAAACTTTTATAATGATGACAAAGATCTGCTGGAGGTCAGACTCAAGATTTTTATAGCTCATAGTTTATTAGAATAGATTTAATAGAATATGATGAAATCATAATGTAAGATGAGTCAGAAATGGAGATTTTTTTAAAGCTTCTGCCTTAAAAAAAGGATATACATTTTAAACATACAGATGATTTTTAAATTTTTTCTAATTATTTGAATAGAGAAATAACTCTGCTACATAAAAGTCTGTTATAGGCTCAGCACAGTAGCTTACACCTATAATTCCAGCACTTTGGCTACTTGGGATGCTGAGGCAGGAGGATCTCTTGAGCTCAGGAGTTTGAGGCTGCAGATAGCTATGATGGTGCTCCTGCATTCCAGCCTGGGTGACAGAGTAAGATCCTGTCTCTATATAAAAAGGAAAATAAAAGGATTTCATAAAGTTTGAAATGCCTTTTCTTCTTCTTTGGAAATCTTACTGTACCTTCTTGAAATTTCAACTTAGATGTCCCATGTTCTGTGAAATCTGACTTTTGGTAATTTATTCACTGTTACAACTATATCTCTTTATTTGTGCTTTTAGTGTTCACTTAACTGCTTCTAATACTTCTTAGAGTAGAATCTTAATATTCACTTTTGTTTGTCTCCACTCTTACTATTCTAATTCTGGCTACAATTATGTCTTGCCTGGAAAACTGTAACAATCTCAAGGTTGACCTTTCTCTCTTCCTCTAAACACTTCACATTGGCTAAAATTATCTTTTGTTAATAAGGATTATATTACATATAAAATTTTTTTAAATCCTTTAATGACTCTTACCCTTAGGATAGAGTCCAAACTCCTTAACAGGCTTCATGATATATAACCCTTGTTGACCTCTTTGGTCTCTCTCAGTACTTCTCAATTCATACTTTGCTCTTCAGCCACAGTAAATTAGTTTTAGTTCCCTGAGTATGTTATCAGCTCTCTGGATTCTGGGCTTTGCTCATCTTTCGTCTCTTCAAAATACTCTTATACTTCATGTCTTCCTTGCCACACCCCCACCCCTTCCCACAGTTACTCATCCTTTAGATAAGATTCAGTTTAAATGGCATTTCTTTGGGAAGCATTTCCTGATTCTCTACCTCCCAGGTTTGGTTAAGTGTACGTATAACACCTTATACTGTAGTACCCTTTTCATGGCATTTACTTACCATAGCCTGTTTGTTATTGCCCTCGAGCTCCATTAGGGCAAATTGTTTTTTCATTGTTTTAGTCAGCACCTAATTCTCCCTGGCGAAAAAAAATACATATATATTGGTACACTTTGAATTTGAATCAAAATAAATTTGTGGGTTTTTTTCAACCTCAGAGAATTACTTTAATTCCAAATTGGGAATTCTTACTTAGTTCTGTTCTCACTCATTTATTCCTCTAATATAAATAAATAAACACACACAGACACACAAAGTAAACTTGTTTTACTGAATATGACACACATTAAGAAAACTGCACAAATCATCTTCACTAAATATTAAGTAGGCCTCTCGCCTACTTAATCTTAGGATCTTCACTGTCTTGATCCTATATTATAATGGGGAGTGAGACAACAAACAAATTGATAAATTAGACTGCTCAAATGCCAAATAGTTACTTGTATTGTGTAGATTTAAGACAGGATTATATGATAGTGACTGAGTTGCCACTTTAAATTGAGTAGATCTGGAAGACTTCTGAAGAAGGGGCCTTTAACATGAGATCTTATTGTCGTAAGAAAAGCTTATCAGACAGAGGAAGAACATTCTAGTCTAGGGATCAGTTGGTAGAAAAGCCTTGTGGTGAAAGCAGCTTTGATACTGAAAGGAGGCCAGCGTGGCTGAAGCATAGGGAGTAAGAGGAGAGTGGTTTGAGATAAAGTTGGAGAAATAGACTGGGGAAGACTACCTAGGGTTAGGAGTTTGGATTTTATTCCAAGTGCAGTGGGACACAATACGGATATTCATTTTAAGAAATGATTTTGGCTGCTTTGTGGATAATAGATTATAAGGGGGCACAAGTGAGAACAGGCAGACCAGCTAGAAGGCCATTATGTTAAAGTGGACCGGGTGAGAGGCTATGGTGTCTCTCATTTTCACAGAAAAGTTAGAAAATGCTTTGGGGTACAGCTAACAAGATTTGCTTGAGAATATAAATGTATGGGTTAGGGCTGAGTGAAAGAGGGGAATTAAGGACAGTTTCTAGAGTTTTTATCTGGGCAGCTGAGTGAATGAGGTATCTTTACTGAAAGAGAGGGGACTGGAAGAAAGGAATGTTTTTGTTTTTAAAGGGGACTGTAGATCAAAAGTTCTGTTTTGGATGAAGTTTGAGATCTCTCAGACACTGATATGGAGATTTCAGGTAGACAAAGAGTGTACAAATAGGCATTCTCGGGAGCAGCCAATTGAAGAGAAAGGGTTGAAAATAGTCCACACCTGGATTTAAAGTCATGGAGTGGCATTCATCTGGCATCAGAATTCATCTAGCATGAATGCCACTATTCCAACCCCTTCTGTTTTCCTGGAAAATATCCCTCAGCATGGTACTCCTGCCTGCTAAAACTGATTTAGTGTCAGGGGCCCTTTCAATATAGTGCTTCAAGCAACCACAGTCAGCCAACTACACTTGGCTTCCAAGGTAAAACTTGTTTGTCATCCTTGTCTAGGTCCTACTGACCTATTTATAAACTTCTCTGTAACTTACATAAATACATAGTTTCAGGTCATATAATTGGATTCCTTTTTGTTATTGTTAAGCTTTAATATTTTTATTATTTGCTCTTGTTTTTCTGATATGCAAAGTAATACATATGTATTAGTCATTTCTTGCATTGCTATAAAGATACACCTGAGACTGGGTAGTCTATAAAGAAGAGAGATCGTATTGGCTCACAGTTCTGTAGGCGTTACAGAAAGCATAGTGCTGGCGTCTGCTTAGCTCCTGGGGAGGCCTCAGGAAGCTTACAGTCATGGTGGAAGGTGAAGGCAGAGCAGGCATGTAGCATCATGAGAGAAAGAGAGAGAAACAGATATGGGGAGAAGATGCCACACATTTTTAAATGACTAAATCTTGAAAGAACTCACTTACTATTGTGAAGACAGCACCAAGTCATGAGGGATCTATCCCCATGATCCAAACACCTCCCGCCAGGCCCCACCTCCAGCATTGGGGATTACAATTCAATATGAAATTTGGGCAGGCACACATATCTAAACTATATCAACATTCTTATTGCAAAAATTTCGAACATTACTGAAATGGTTAACTTACCTGTTGAAAGGTTCTCATAATCCCACCCTTTGAAGATAACAGAAAAATTTCATGTATCTTAAAATTCAACAAATGTTTTAGTACCCACTCTGTGCCAGGCAGTGAACAACATGGGCAAATGGCCTACCTTCATGGAGATTACATTTTGATATGGAGACAGTCAGTAAAGCAAATGAACATACAAACAGATAATGGACTGTCAGTTGGTGACAAATGCCATAGAGTAGGCTAAGAAGATACTATTTTAGAAGGGCTTGGAAAGTCTTCTGCATAGGGTAATATTTGAACATAGACTAAATGGTGGCAGAGAAGGACATGGGACTGTTCAAAGGAAGAATATCCCTGTTGAGGGAACTTCAAGTATAAACACACTGAGGCAGGAGCATGCCAGATATGAGGATGACAAGAAGGGCAGTGTAACTGGAGTGCAATGAGCAGGGCAGAGAGTGGTAGATACATGTTTATATATCTGCATCTCTGGAGTTCAGGGAGCAGGTTGGGGTGGAAGATAGAAATTTGGGTGTCATCAGATTATATATGTTATTTAAAGCCATATTTAATATACAGTTTGCCCTGAGACTGAGTATTGATAGAGGAGGGGAGGCCTGAGAACTGAGCCCTGGGGGTGGTCAGGAGGCAGGTGCAACCAAGAAGAGTAAAGTGGAGTGACCAGCGAGGTGGGAAGAAAGACACAACCATTTGTTGTTTCAGAAGGCTTGTAAAGAAACCTGTTAAACAGGAAGAACTAATCAACTCTGCTAAATGCTGCTGGGACTAAGAAGAGTGATGAGAGTGAAAGCCTGATCAGACAGAGTAGCTTCAAGAGAGAATGGGAGGGGAGGAAATGGAGATGGCAACTAAGTCAACTCCTTTTCAAAACCTTTTGCTGTGAAGGGGAGCAGTGTGATTGCCTGGCAGCACAGAGGGCCCATTTGAGGTTTGTGGTCATGAATTTAAAGTGAAAACAACCAGAATAGTTGTATGTTTTTCTTCAGTCTTGTTCAGCTACTTGGTAAGAGGTATGGAATAGACAGAGAGTTGGATTTAACAGGTTTGGGGTTTTGTCAGGTGAGTACTAACAGTGAGAAAGGGGCAAGGCAGGGATTAGAGTGGTGAGAAATTAAGATTTAAAGGTAATTGATACATGCTTAAAAAAAAGTGTTAGGTTCAGTGGTGTAATCCACTTAGTGGCCTAAGATAGGGTCATTCTAATCCACTGACCCTATCTTCCCTGTTTGGGAAGAAGTATTAAGAGTAGAGATATTAGGGGAAATGATCCAGAAATAGGAAGGGTTGTTCAGATTATGAGATGCTTGGAATTGAGATCTTAAGGCCTAAGATGTGATTATAGGGGCAGAAGATAGCTTAGCATATAGAGACCCGGTGTTGGGTGGATTGCCCACATGGAAAATTTAAATCAAGAATAATGAAAAGAGTAGAGGTGGAAAGATAATAATCCCATTACCAAATTTTTCAGTGACTGAAGGGGGACAATCAAGAATTGCAACCCTGATAATCAAGATGGGTAGAGGGTGGAATGATCTAATGGCGTGGGCCTTAAGGAAACTGTGCCGTAGGGAAGAAGTAGCAGGAACTGTGATATATAGGGGTAGTGACAAGCAAGAAGGACATCTGCCTCACCACAAGCCCCAACAGTACTGGAGTGTAGGAGAGTCAGCACGTCTTAATCGTGCTTTAGGGAAGACCGTACCCTCCGTTGGTGGTCAGTTTTCAGGTAGGGCATGAACATGCTATATGGCTATTTAGAGAAGAGGCTGAGGATTTAATGAAATTGCATATTTAAAAGTAGCTTTTTAAAATTATGGTAATTATGTTGACACACTTGATAAAATATAGACAAATATAAGGAAAAAACTACCTTAAGAGACCCATGTTAGTATTTTTGTCGGTTTTCTTTTGGATTTTTTCTTTTATTCTGAGATTCTTTTGTTTTGTTTTATTTTGTTTTCATAATATTTTGTTTATATTATGCATATGACATTCTTTGTAAGAAAATTTTAATAGTTTTCTGATTATAAAATATGATCATGGCAGAAAATTTTGAAAATACTGGAAAGCATATGAAGTAAAGAAAAACTAGGATCACAACACGCAGAGGTCGCATAACCACTATTAGCAGTATTTCTTTACAATCATTTTTTTTTTTTTTGAGACGGAGTCTTGCTCTGTCGCCCAGGCTGGAGTGCAGTGGCCGGATCTCAGCTCACTGCAAGCTCTGCCTCCCGGGTTCACGCCATTTTCCTGCTTCAGCCTCCCGGGCAGCTGGGACTACAGGCGCCTGCCACCTCGCCCGGCTAGTTTTTTTTTGTATTTTTTAGTAGAGACGGGGTTTCACCGGGTTAGCCAGGATGGTCTCGATCTCCTGACCTCGTGATCCACCCGTCTCGGCCTCCCAAAGTGCTGGGAATTACAGGCTTGAGCCACCGCACCCGGCCTCTTTGCAATCATTTTTAAGCACATTTTAAAAAAATTATTGAACTTCTACTATATGTAGATTGTTAAGCTTGGTCAGCATCAGAGAGCTTTCACAGGTTTCAGATGAAAGATAATAGTATAGTCATTATTTTAAGTCAATATTAAGTTTTGGATGACTAAGTTGTCAGCAAAGACTTAAATTCAATGGTAATAAATGACAACAAGGTACAGAGAAACACATAAGAAAAATTATTTTAAAAGGTCTGTGTCTAAACTATACATTTATCTTTACACGTATGAGGGAGAGACTATATATAGAAAGGGAGTGTGTGTGTGTGTGTGTGTGTGTGTGTGTGTGTGTGTGCGCGCGCGCGCGTGCGCACACGCATATACACACCAGATCCCAATCAGTAGCACATATAGAGAATATGTTTCCCAGAATGTTAATTGGCCCTCTATGGGTAATGTAATTTTAAAATAATATCTCTTGCCTAATTTCTCTATGGTAAGTCAGCATTTTTGACTTAGACCTTAAAAAAGCATAAGTTTTTTTAATGGAAGTCAGTTAAGAAGTAGCTCCAAAGTACAAAATAAAGAAATTCTAGTTCAGCCTTTTTTTTCTTTTAAAAAATAAAACAAACTGAATTTATTTAAATGTACACCAGATAATGAACTATTTGCAAGGAGATCGCTCTGAGATGTTTTCAAATTGGTAAAATTTGCCTGATTTTAGGAAATAGTGAAAACTCTTAAAAAAATCAACTGAATGGAGTATAAAGAAGTATTTTTCCCTACCATTAATTTTTATATATTCAGTATTTGCAGTTCATCAATAGCAAGAGAAATAGTGGCACTCCCTATATATTCTCTGGGTCTACTGTTGCTCAGTTGAAAACGTGCCATGGAAATACACGTCTCTCCCTTCTAGGTTACCCAGTATTCCATTTTCACTTCCACAGTGAAAGTGATTTCTTAGAAAAAGACAGTTTTTTTTTTTTTTCCTTCCAACATTTTCTACACAAAGGGTGATAATAAATTTTGGGGTAAAACTGAGTTGTATTGTGATGAATTTTATTTCCCAATGAAAACAGGAGAATGAATATAATGTAAGAGTGTAATTTTTTTATTTTCTGAAAATATGGTTCCTACAAGAGCTTTCAGAGTAGTTCTACTCTGTTTTTCCCTAAAGGGAGTTGGGATAGAAGATGAATTCATAACTTAGAATGCAGAAATCTGAACAATTAGTTATAGCTTTGAATTTGATTGCGATTTAGAAATGAGGCAATTTACATAGATCTGTAGCTTGATTTTTTTTTTATTCACTTAAATGAAAGGGTTACCTATGCATGATGGATAATTATAAAACTAAGCAGGATATAGAAATATACTTTGTTGCTGGTGTGGTATTTCTGAAGCCTTGCTAGTTTTTTTTTTTTTTAAATCAATTTTCTGCAACTCACCAGTTACCATCTTGTGGTACTTTGTACTTTTTTAATATATATAGCATAAAATCATTTGTAAGTACAAAGAAAAGCTTTTAACCAAAAGAAAGTCTTTTGTTAGGTCTAAAGAGTTTTAAAATAGTAGCTTAATTTTAGAGGAAACAAATTTTAGAGGCAAACTAAGGTACAGACTTTAGAAATGATAAATAATGGTGTGTATAAAATAGAATACGTACTAATGGAAACAAAATGATAAACTTGAAATTCTAAATTATAAGAGATCATCATTGTTCATGAATACAGGATTTAGACCCTATACTGATTTTGATAAATCTTGTTGATTTCATATTTAAATAGAGAGAGTAGAATAGAATAAATTTGTGGCCTGTATGAAGTAAAAGGTAAGCATTTTTGTGTTTTTAATATGTAGAAAGTTACTATATGACACATTCTGGAGATTTTACTTTTTTCAAAATTGTTTTTGGGTGTTCCCTAACAATTTCCTTTGTGGTTTGCCTTTCAAGTGGTTATAATTTGTGAACTATTACTTTTGGGGACTAAGATAAAGGTAAACAGTTTGCCAAGATTTTAACTTGCTGCTTGTATAGGTGCCTGTATTGTAAAATTAAACATATGGGAACATTATTGTATAGTATTGTATTCTTTAATCATATATAAAGCCATCATAGTAAGAACATTTATAAAAACTGATTCATCTAACAGCCTTTCTCAATAGGGAAAGAATACCCTAATACTATAAAGCCTCAATTTGTATGGAATTATTAACTTCTTACCTATTATCTAGGTAAGTACAGTTATGTATTATCCTTGGGGGAATTGAGAAATAGTCGCTAAGATTATTTTCTGTGTTCATTGGTTCAGATGAGAAACCCTAGTTAAGAAAGGCTGGCAGAGGGTTTTATAATATGGAAAGAACACACTGAACATAGTAATGGCAAACAAAATTTTGAACTTAAGAACCTAATTATGTAAGAATATCATTTAGCAAAATTCAATAGTTTTATTGAAACATCTGCTTTGTCCTCAACACTTTCTTAGGATCTGGGGATACAGTATCAGGTATTAATTCAGTACAACTACCAGTAAACCACCATTAAGTACATTTAAAAAATTCCTGACTTAAGCAAAATCTCCACTCATTTACTCTCTCTGCCATTACATTACTACACACATACATGCACACATGCACAATTCGTAAATATGCCTTAACTCTCAATGCCTCCAAAAGGTTGTAACTGCTAGTATTAGAGGTAAGGTTGTCTCCTGGCCAAAGAAGAGGGAGCAGGTTTTTTGGTTACTATTGCATACTGGGTTTTATTTTCCATGCTCTTATTTGAAACTCACTGAGTATTTTTTTTTTTTTTTTTAATTTTTACTGTTCAGTTACCATAGTTTAGTACCAGAGTTTAGTACTGTGCTCCTATTAAAATATTCACTGTAAAACCTAACAACTTTTTGCATTGTTTCTTGTGGGAAATTGGTGATTTTAAACAGCCAACGTAAAATACCTTAAAATACAACCAATTTGTAAATTAGGAGTCTATTTGTAAACTGGATTTGTAAATTGGAGTTAAAGTGTTCTGAGATACCATCTTCCATTCAGAATCATTCAGGAATTCATTGCTGAAATGTATTTGGTTTCTTTTTAAACATCAAGCATACTGTATTATTTTTTTCTTTACCCTAAAGCCAAAAACTCCTCAAAATGTCAAATAAGAAGAGCTGTGGACAAACAGCAGAGTGTGCTATTTCTGCTTTTAATCTAACCCTACCATTTTTGTTGTTGCTATATTTAAACTGTAGTTTTTCTAAGAAATGCTGTATGTTTCGTTATTGACTTTATTGGAGTATAAAAGCTAAAATGAAGGAAGAAATTTAAAAATCAGAGTATTATTCCTTTTTCACAGAAGTTTTAGAACTGTCAGTCCCGTAAGAAACTGCTTAATGGCCAGGCGCAGTTGCTCATGCCTGTAATCCCAGCACTTTGGGAGGCCGAGGCGGGTGGATCACCTGAGGTCAGGAGTTTGAGACCAACCTGGCCAACATGGCGAAACCCCGTCTCTACTAAAAATACAATATTAGCCACGTGTAGTGGCACACATCTGTAATCCCAGCTACTTGGGAGGCTGAGGCAGGAGAATCGCTTGAACCTGGGAGGTGGAGGTTGCAGTGAGCCGAGATTGCACCACAGCACTTCAGCCTGGGCGACAGAGCAAGACTCTGTCTCAAAAATAAATAAATTAATTAATTAATAAGAAAGAAACTGCTTACTATGGCCTTTTTGTGGTTTGCAACTGATATTTCTGTTACAAAGCATGAAAAAAATAAGTCAATGGTATAATAAAACTAGATATATATGTTAGTAGTAATTTAAAAGCTAATGATGGTATATATGTGTAGGTCTGTGATTAGAAATCAAGTCAACACTTTTTCCTTTTTATTTATGCCTTACCATTGTATGATATGGGATTGCTTGGTTAGTGTAGATTTATTTTTGAATTAAGGAAACACTGCAAGTGTGATAGAGTGTTCTAGAGAAGGGGAATACAAAGATCTCACCAAGTAACATGAGAGAGAGAAAACCTATACACAAATAAAACAATACAGAGCTAGACTATAAAATGAACAAGGTACAGTATAGATGGTAATTTAATCAAGGGCCCCTCTTCTAAAATTGTTGATGTCTTATCTCTGTTTACAGAATAAATCTTGTTAAAAGAGCTCTGTTATCTGCCCCAACCTCCCTTTCAGCCATAGTTATTTTCCGTAGCAGTTTGTATATATTATACCACTCTTTTCTTTTCTTTCTTTCTTTTTTTTTTTTTTTTTTGAGACGGAGTCTCTCTCTCTCGCCAGGCTGGAGTGCTGTGGTGCTCACTGCAAGCTCCGCCTCCCCCTGGTTCAAGGGATTCTCCTGCCTCAGCCACCTGAGTAGCTGGGACTACAGGCACACGCCACCACACCTGGCTAATTTTTGTATTTTTAGTAGAGACAGAGTCTCACCAC